>NC_090227.1:518750-825000 GCF_024489055.1 Chanodichthys erythropterus | reverse complement strand
TGTTTATTTCCTATTGTCATTTATAATGGCTATTGTTGTTGTTTCAATAAATATTATTTTATATGAATAATAGGTTGTATTTGGTATTGAGAAAGGGTCCATTAGTGTGTAATATGTATTGAGTGAAAGTTACATTAAAAGTGAATGAGTCAGTCGCAAGAGACTTTTAAATTGAAAGGGACTTTTGTAAACAAAGGACGTTGTTTTAGCACTGTATGTTATGGAAAATTCAATAAACTCGGTGCACATTCAAACAGATTTTTATAATGGATATAATATTACGGACAACGACCTGAAGAGCGAATGTTATATCAGACACAGGTAATGCTCGCTCAGGCGATCTTTCTCTCTCTAATACAAAATACAATGAGTTTCAATGGAGGGACTCAACAATCCTTCATTATTAGTTCTAAAGTGACGTTTCAGAATTAGTAACGGAGGCTTGGTCAAACGATTTGAGATTTTAATCTGTGGCGGAAGGAAGTAGTGCTGCACAAAAGAGGGTTTTAAAGACACTCCATTGTTGTTCTTATTTATTTACACACTCGTGCCATCGAACTGTTGTATGAACGCAATATCACACGAGTAGCCGTGTACGTTAACCTACAGCTGTATCACAGCCGTGCTGATATACAGCCATATCGCACGGCTACAAGTGTGATATTGCTCATATATTATATTATATTATATTATATTATATTATATTATATTATATTATGCTTTTATATTGTCACTGTACTTAAAAAATCTGGATAATATTAAGTCTAAATAACTAAAACATGATTTACTTTCATGCATTTGACAGACACTTTCATTCAAAGTGACTTACACTGCATTCAAGCTATACATCTTTTCAGTTAATTTCAGTTTATATTTCTTTGCAAAATATTATGAGAAGAAAATAAGAAAGAAAGTCAAAGAGAGATTAATGGAGTGAGGGAGAGATGAGAAACATCACGTACATCAGGTCTGGTCTTGATTCCCAGAGGACTACATGTGAAATCTGCCGATATAATCTGCAGCCTCATACTGGGAAATGCGCTCTGTTTTAATAAGCATCACGTCCTGAGAGAGGGATGTTTACCTCCAACATCAACCACTGCAGACCCAGTTGTGAGCGTGCAATGCATGATCTCCTTTCCAATTTTTTGAGTTTTAAGAAAGGATACAAATTGGACACTGCGATGATCCCAATGCTCAATTTTCACACATGTGGAAAAACGTCCCTTCCAAAGCAATCGATCACGAGGAAGGGACGAAATAAAAACATTAAAGCTGCACGCTCTGGGTCTGCTCCTTCACTAGCTATTTTAAAATCAGCTCTTAAATCTTATTCTCTCTTTCTTTTGATTAAGATTAGTTTAAGGGCTTTAAGTGTTCTGATTGTATTCTGTTTAATGTGTTTATATTTTATAAGCTGCATGTTTTTCTTTAAAGCTTTCTTTTTATATGTTTAATGTTTTATTGTACAGCACTTTGGTGCAACTCTTGCTTTTAAATGTGCTATAGAAATACATTTTGACTTGACTTGGGGAAAAAATGCATTATTAATTAATACGCCTTTACTATTTGTTAATCACACATATCAAATTTTTGGTTTTGTGTCCTAACCAGACGCATTAAATGTGAAAGAAGGCATCTTTTCCATGTTAATCAGAGCTTTTGTCCAACAGCAATATGTGATGAAAGGAACGATCAAACTGTGAACAAACAAGTGTATACTATGACAAAGATTGTTTAAGTCATTCAGTATTTATTTTTAATAACAAAATATTATTTAATTTGATTATGTACTTGTCGATTTGGTTACAGAGAGACTCCGCCCACACGCTCTTCTTATTAGCTGTAATTTTGGATCGATTTTGTTGCGACTGCAGTGCGCATGCAGATAGACTCCGCCCACACACTCTTCTTATTGGCTGTAATTTTGGATTGATTTTGTTGCGAGTGCAGTGCGCATGCAGATAGACTCCGCCCACACACTCTTCTGATTGGCTGTAATTTTGGATTGATTTTGTTGCGAGTGCAATGCGCATGCAGATAGACTCCGCCCACACGCTCTTCTTATTGGCTGTAATTTTGGATTGATTTTGTTGCGAGTGCAGTGCGCATGCAGATAGACTCCGCCCACACACTCTTCTGATTGGCTGTAATTTTGGATTGATTTTGTTGCGAGTGCAATGCGCATGCAGATAGACTCCGCCCACACGCTCTTCTTATTGGCTGTAATTTTGGATTGATTTTGTTGCGAGTGCAGTGCGCATGCAGATAGACTCCGCCCACACACTCTTCTGATTGGCTGTAATTTTGGATTGATTTTGTTGCGAGTGCAGTGCGCATGCAGATATACTCCGCCCACACGCTCTTCTTATTGGCTGTAATTTTGGATTGATTTTGTTGCGAGTGCAATGCGCATGCAGATATACTCCGCCCACACGCTCTTCTTATTGGCTGTAATTTTGGATTGATTTTGTTGCGAGTGCAGTGCGCATGCAGATAGACTCCGCCCACACACTCTTCTGATTGGCTGTAATTTTGGATTGATTTTGTTGCGAGTGCAGTGCGCATGCAGATAGACTCCGCCCACACACTCTTCTGATTGGCTGTAATTTTGGATCGATTTTGTTGCGACTGCAGTGCGCATGCAGATAGACTCCGCCCACACGCTCTTCTTATTGGCTGTAATTTTGGATTGATTTTGTTGCGAGTGCAATGCGCATGCAGATATACTCCGCCCACACGCTCTTCTGATTGGCTGTAATTTTGGATTGATTTTCTTGCGAGTGCAGTGCGCATGCAGAGAGACTCCGCCCACACGCTCTTCTTATTGGCTGTAATTTTGGATTGATTTTGTTGCGAGTGCAGTGCGCATGCAGATAGACTCCACCCACACGCTCTTCTGATTGGCTGTAATTTTGGATTGATTTTGTTGCAAGTGCAATGCGCATACAGAGAGACTCCGCCCACACGCTCTTCTGATTGGCTGTAATTTTGGATTGATTTTGTTGCGAGTGCAATGCGCATGCAGAGAGACTCCGCCCACACGCTCTTCTTATTGGCTGTAATTTTGGATTGATTTTGTTGCGAGTGCAGTGCGCATGCAGATAGACTCCGCCCACACGCTCTTCTGATTGGCTGTAATTTTGGATTGATTTTGTTGCGAGTGCAATGCGCATGCAGAGAGACTCCGCCCACACGCTCTTCTTATTGGCTGTAATTTTGGATTGATTTTGTTGCGAGTGCAGTGCGCATGCAGATAGACTCCGCCCACACGCTCTTGTGATTGGCTGTAATTTTGGATTGATTTTGTTGCGAGTGCAGTGCGCATGCAGATAGACTCCTCCCACACGCTCTTCTTATTGGCTGTAATTTTGGATCGATTGTGTTGCGACTGCAGTGCTATCTACTTATGTTTGAGCAAAAATAACAAGGGGGTTTATTAAGGCCAAAACAGACTGCCGGGGATTAGCTACGATTTGGTCAATGTGATTCCGGTCAGACACGTGGCCTAGTGCGTGTGCGGCGATGTTCAAATCCACCTCGGGTCATTTTGTGTCTCTACTGTCCTGTTATTAAAGGCAAAAAGGTCATGAAAACATCCGATAGTTCACATCAGAGCTACACACTCGCTGCACATGTACTCAGTGTCACTACGGCTGTGTTTAAGATTCCAAACTTTTTTTCCAAAGTTTTTCCCTAAACTCTGCACCCCCCGTCGCATTAGCAAGCGTCCAATAACAGGCCCGAAGCTGTAACTATAGTGTAGCATATATGTGCAGGAAACACAGACAAATGGAGAAACTGGGAATGATATTATGAAAGCATATGAGCTCATACATCCTAGGACCCAATTCATGTCTTGTATATTGAGTTATGCTCTTCTGTTGAAAAGTAAAAGTTGAGAAACTTCTTGGAAGATACTTTTAGATACTCCTTACGTACTTTGAGGATCCTCTCAGGAATAAAGCTCATAGTGGACGCTGCAGTCGCCATCTATACTGAGGATTAAACTGAGGGATAGAAAACAGAGCCATAACTGTGGCTTGAGTTCAGACACCACACCCCGACACAAACATCTGAGTCAGAGGAAAAACCCTGTTTTCGGTCTTCCTCTCTCTTTTCTCTCCAGGTTCACAGGTCTATTAGGAACAACCTTAAAATTCACAGATTGGATTTTTAAACTTTCCTAAATACATTTCTGACATTTCCCATCTGTCTGTGTGTTTGTATAGAGGGACAGTTTTACATTTTTTACCAGCAGAGGCAGATATTAACCAATTACAGAGCTCATTTTGAATCCAATCTTCTTATATTCACACAGGAATCCCTTTACGTCATATGCAAATTTAACGAAGGATACGCTATTTAAGCCTCTGATGGACTTTTAATATGGAAAGGTCACATCTTTTTTCACGCTGAGCGTCTACGAAACCAAATTTCACAGACACATTCATCCTTTTCATGAGTTCAGACTTTGACATTTCAGAACATGTCAATGTCATGCATGATTTTAGATACATGGAACCTAATGAAATTGCATCAACGTTGTCACGTGTCGTTTTGGACTTTTATGTTTAGTTTCCTGTCTCTGTTTTGTAGTTCATTTCGCTCCCCTCATCACTGTTTCCAGGTGTGTTTTGTTTGTCAGTTTCCTCCTCTGTATATATAAGTCTGTGTATTTCATATAATCAAGTCAAGTTTATTTATATAGCACATTTCATACACAAAAATTAAAAATCTTACTGACTCCAAACGTTTGGATATTAGTGTAATGTTCCCATGATTTTGTACAGCTCCACTGTTTATTCATTTCTGTCTTTTGTTTGTTTGTTTGTTTGTTGTGGGCCTGAGCTGCTGTCAGTGTAACTGTGTGTGTGTTTCCAGTTCACAGGTCGTGATCTTTGGCTAATCAGCATGTAGGGAAGAGAAGCGTCACCCACCGTGAGAGCGCACAGCCAGCAGAGCGCACAACAGGAGGGCCAACATGGCGACGGTGAGTGGAGTGTGTGTGATCCGACCGAGAGTGTGTGTGTAACAGCGGGGCAGATCCTTCAATCACGGCACTGCGGGGGAAAACAGAGAGAGGCTGATTAACCTGATGGTGAGGAAGAGTGAAGAGTGTGTGAAACCTTCAGAAGTCTCCAGTGAACATCACCAGCTGTTAAACCATAGATATAAATACACTGATGTCACTCCTGTGCCTTCTTGAAAGGGTCAACATTTCATGATTTATGGCTGGATCTTGACCTTTGCAATACAGTGAACATGAAGACGTAACAAATGTGAAAACTAAGAGTTCATATCTAAGTGATGAAGTGAAAACAAACTCATATTCAAACTCAGGATTCATATATTGATTTAGGCCCCAAACTTCATGAAAGAACAGTTTTCTCTTTCAGATCTATATCTATCTATCTATCTATCTATCTATCTATCTATCTATCTATCTATCTATCTATCTATCTATCTATCTATCTATCTATCTATCTATCTATCTATCTATCTATCTATCTATCTATTATTTTCACAATTTTTACTTTATCTATTTATTATTTTATTTTATTTTATTTTTAATTATTCACATATGAATGTATTTCCATATTTAAATATTCTCGAATTTGATTTATTTATTTTGTATTTATTCTTATTTCTGTCTGATGTATGATAATTAGGTGGGCTGGTCTTGTTTCCCATTGGTTAATCATAGAGTGAAGTATTTTATCAGCAGAATCATCAAAGAAAGCAGCAGAGAAAACACATGTGGCACAATCTCAATAAATGTTGCTTCTTTTGCTATTTGCACTTCTGCCTTGATTTAAATTCATTTTAATTTTTTGTGCTGTACTCGATGATATTAAGGCGCTATGAATGGATGAGACTGTATAAATCAAATGTAGGTAGACACTGTACATAAAACAAAAATGATGAATGATAAAGTGATAAAACAGAAATATATGTCAAATCTAAAATATTATACAGTACAAATGCTCTATTTTCCCACATGCACATGTTTCTGGCCGTACATCTTGTTCATGGACGCACCCATGAGAAGTGTGTGTGTGTGTGTGTGTGTGTGTGTGTTTCACACAAAGTTACAACTTCTCAGACAGCTGACCTAACTATTAAAGAGAGTTTGACATTTGGCAGGGAACAGCACGGCCATTTCGTGGCTCTCTCCCCCTGCGGACCGTCTCCAGCGTGAGCGGCTTCTCTTTACACATGGAGGATTTTCATCTGCTCTTGGCGAGACAGAGCTGTCGCCGTCTCCTGATACCCTGCTCTGTGTGCCAAAGCACAGATCTGAATATAAAGAAGAAGAGGACGAACACGCACCTTCCTCGAGACTATCCTCAATAATAGAGGAATACTTCAGCCCAGAGAATCCAACTAACTTTAGTCGTGACTCTTTCTGAGAGCTTCATCTCTCTCTTGGACCTCATTCATGAAACATGAGCAGAATGAGCAGCTCTTGCAACTTTTCTTTTGTAATTTGTAGTTCGATTCAACATGAGAATTTATGTAAGGAAGCTTTTATAAATAATTTAAACAGAAATTTGTTCTGCTGATGTTTCATGAATGTGTTTGGTTTTCTATTCTACAACCAGATAGATAGATAGATAGATAGATAGATAGATAGATAGATAGATAGATAGATAGATAGATAGATAGATAGATAGATAGATAGATAGATAGATAGATAGATAGATAGATAGATAGATAGATAGATAGATAGATAGATAGATAGATAGATAGATAGATAGATAGATAGATAGATAGATAGATAGATAGAGCTGATTTTACATGCAGGTGTTTCCTGTTCAGACTGGTCATTTCTCCATCCTGCTCTCATTTCCTCATTCTGTCCTTCTCTTTGCTGGAAAAACTAAAGTCAAACCTCTTGAAAGGGTTTTTCTTTCCTGTTCTGACATATTTCATATTGAAACAGGAAGTTTGGGTTTGTTTAGTCCCTTTTTTAATAGTATATACACTACAGTTCAACAGTTATGCATGTGTTATATATAGGCTATATGATCAGATATGAAAGTAAAGACATTTATAATGTAACAAAAGATTATATTTCAAATAAAAACTGTTCTTATGACCTTTCTATCTATCCACAGAAGTCTGAAGCACAGCTGTTTTCAACATTGATAATAATCATAAATGTTTGTTGAGCATCAAATCATCATATCAGAATGATTTCTGAAGGATCATGTGACACTGAAGACTGGAGTAATGATGCTGAAAATTCAGCTTTGATCACAGGAATAAATTACACTTTACTATATATTCACATAGAAAACAGCTGATTTACATTGGAAAAATATATCACAATTTTTACTGTATTATTGATCAAATAAATGCAGCTTTGGTGAGCAGAAGAGACTCTTTCAAAAACGTTTTAAAATCTTTTGAATGTTAGTCTGTGCGTTGAGTTTTATGCATAAAAATATATAATTGCATTTATATATGAAAGGCGTAAAAGACTTGAAAAAAAAACGTATATAAAGCAAGTCCAGTCTGATTTCACTGGGTCTTTAACACACTGACAGACTCAAACAGCTGCATGATCTCACTTTCAGATCGGCTCACTCAAATCTTTGCTGTTTTGTTGGAGAAAAGTAATCAAGTTCTGAGCGTCTGCACCACAATTATATGACTGTACGAGGACGTAAACAACAGGAAGAAGCACTAGCGAGTGGGCGCTCAATGAACGGGTCAGACACATGTGAGCTCTGACTAAACTCTTTCCAGTATGGGTCACACTGTGTAACATGAGACCGCATCACCCCTGCACTATGCCTTAGTCATAATCAAACCACTTTCTGTGGCCAAACCCTGCCATCAGCACAAAACACGCGGCCAGACGCTCTTCAAAAACAGCTGCAGACTCAAACTGGGATCAAATCAACTTTCTTTTGACAAAAAAGTTCAGAGCAATTAGTTGAGTTGAGCAAAATACTTCTCACATCCATAAAATCACAGTATGATCACAGGAACTGTCTGTATATGAACTTCAGATACTCTGAGATCTAATACCACTTTCTCTCCTCACTCCTTCCTTCAGGAATCTCAGAAAGCTTCTGGTTTTATTGGACTAAAACACATTTTCAATCCAGTGCTGTTGCACTTATTTCAGACACACTGAAAAGAAATTGTAACCTAAACATGACAGCATATAAACTTACTGTTTTTATTGAAGTCATAAATGCTATTCAGTATTGCTGAATCAACCGAAATACATTAAAGTGGACCTATAATGTCTCTTTCACAAGATGTAATGTCAGTCTCTGGTGTCTCCAGAATGTGTCTGTGAAGTTTCAGCTCAAAGATCGTTTATTATAGCTTGTCAAATTATTTGAGTGTGAGCAAAAACACGCCGTTTTTGTGTGTGTCCCTTTAAATGCAAATGAGCTCCGCTTTCCAGAAGAGGGCGGAGCTTTAACAGCTCAACAACAACAAAGCTGGAGAATCTCACGCAGCCAAAATGAGGAAAGTGTTCAGCCTTACATTGTTCAAACCGGAGTCGACACTGATGGAGAGACTCAGGAAGAAGTTACAACTTTTAGACGTTTCTGAATGGTTAGTGGATAAATTGATGTAGTTGCTGTGGAGTTGATCAACTCATCCACTACCATGTGCCGTCATGTTCATCTTTTGTGTTGAATTGACCCTCGTTTGTGAAGCAGTCCGGCGTAAAATAGCACTATTATGGCTTAAATCAAGTAAAAACAGCTCTTTAAGGTATAATTTGAACTGTTTACAGATACAGTCCATCATAAATGAGCTCAATCTGCTGAATCTATGAGTCAAACGAACAGAATATGCATGTAAGCATCAAACACCAAAACGATGAACTACCCTGTGCCGTGGCTCATTGAGTCTTTAATGTTGAATACGACTTAATTCCTTTGGCAACTATTCAGATGTTTGGCATTGAGGCTCAAGTTCAAACAAGCACATTTATCTCCACTGCTGTGAAAGTAGCGGGTTTCTCTGTTCTCCAACACTCGCCTCATAATAACAAGCACATTGTTTAGCCGCCGGGTGTTAAAGGGATAGTTCACACAAAAATGAAAATAATGTAATTAATTACTCACCCTTATGTCGTTCCACATCCTTCATTCATCTTCAGAACACAAATTAAGATATTTTTGATGAAATCCGATGGCTCAGTGAGACCTGAGCAATGACATTTCCTCTCTCAAGATCCATTAATGTACTAAAAACATATTTAAATCAGGTCATGTGAGTACAGTGGTTCAATATTAATATTATAAAGCCACGAGAATATTTTTGGTGCGGCAAAAAAAAACAAAATAACGACTTATATAGTGATGGCCGATTTCAAAACACTGCTTCAGGAAGCTTCGGAGCGTTATGAATCAGTGTGTTGAATCAGCGGTTCAAAGCGCCAAAGTCACGTGATTTCAGCAGTTTAGTCATTTGATAGGAGATCCGAATCATGATTCGACACAAAAGATTCATAACGTTCCGAAGCTTCCTGAAGCAGTGTTTTGAAATCGGCCATCACTATATAAGTCATTATTTAGTTTTTTTGCCGCACCAAAAATATTCTTGTCGCATTATAATATTAATATTGAACCACTGTACTCACATGAACTGATTTAAATATGTTTTTAGTACATTAATGGATCTTAAGAGAGGACATGTCATTGCTGGCTATGCAGGCCTCACTGAGCCATTGGATTTCATCAAAAATATCTCAATTTGTGTTCATGTGTGGAACGACATGAGGGTGAGTAATAAATGACAGAATTTTCATTTTTAAGTGAACTAGCCCTTTAAATGTATAATAAAATGCTATTATTAAATGCAGCTCTGTTGATCAAATCTGAGAGGGTTAATCCAGTTTTAATCAGGGTTGCCAGAGTTTCACAACAAAACCCACACAATTGCTGCTCAAAACTTTCGTTTCAGCGGGGTTCCCGCGGTAAAAATCACATTCTGGAGGGTAAAATCCGCATTTTTTGCAGGCTTCCCTGGTAAAATTCACATTCCAGGAGCTAAAAATCATGAAAAATAACCAGCCACAACAGTGTTAAAGTAGCCCAATTCCGCAGACTTGTCAACACTGGTCTTAATTATTAAATTACGTTACCATACGACAGTTACGAAAAGTTTGAGAGCTCATTTCAGGTGCTAGTGGAGTTCAAAGAGCAAACTTTTAATTTGTAAATATTTACAGGGTGGTCTCAGGCTCACGGAGTTTAAGAGTTTGTCTAGACCCGGCATAATAAAACCTCGCGACATGATCTAATGTGATACAGATGCAGAGTGTCAATGGTGGAGAGCTAAATCAGCATTACAGTGTGAACGATTCTGAAGGGCTTCTGAGCTTCTGACCAGTTCAGCAGGGGTGTGGCAGTGCTAAACAAAGACATACCCATTCAAAACCACTCAGTTTGGGATTTTAGAGGGTTTGGGGGAGGATCCTAAAACCTTAAAAGACAAAAACTGAAGGTCTGGATTCAATAAAGCAAGTTAAATGTATCTAGCAACCAGTGACTTATGAAATATGGCGTAAATAAAGTAATACGATTATTATTAAAGCACATGATTTCACTGTATATGCAACTTTGAATCTCCAACTCCCTTCAGAACCGTTTGATCCATTTATTCTCCAGCTAAGAAATGCACATACGAACCGAGCCGTGTTCCCCAGCAGTCACTGCATTTGAAAGACATTTTTAATGAACTTACCATCCCAGCAGTGAGAAGTTAGACTAGGACAAAGAGCCGCTCATCCAGCTGTGTGAATAATAATCAGAAGATCCGAGAAGACACGCGACTAACTTTATTCTCTGTCATTCCTCGTTCATGTGTCCAGTGCGCGTGAATCACACCTGAACGCGCACGGTTTTGTTAGTGAAGGTAAATCTGGGTGAAATAGCGTTTCTTTGAGATGGTTTTCCTCCGGTCGGAAAGTGAAACCACTCCTACATCATTCTTGCGCTCGCTCCAGTCTGGTGACGTCACCGCCAGGGGTTCAAACGCGACGGGTTTAACCATTTAGTTCTGTGCTGTGGCCTGCCTAACCATATATGCCATAATAACAGCGCCATGATTCCATGCTTGTTGAAACTCTTCAAAATTAATATATATTTTTCAACACTCAATCTAACACTACACATATTTAACTATTCAAAATGTACTCAATCTCAGGCAAAGAAGATGCATGCATGTTTTTTCAGTCCTGTTACTAAAACTAATGTGCCATTTAAAAAGCATGTCAATTTATTATTTTGTATTCACCTCAAGAAAGTGTTTATTTTAAAGGAATGGTTGGTTATTTGTTCAAATAATTGATATTTTTGACAAAAAAAAATCACTTTATATTATGGCAAGGTGTATTTTAATAAAAACTGCAAATCATTTTTTTTTTTTTTTTTAATTTAAAAGACAGAAGCCTCAAGTATATCATTATTTTAATAATTTAATTTATTTAGCAGTTGTATAAATGATGGACCAAACAAAACTAATAAAAACAGTGGTTTCTTTATTTTTTTAGAAAAATAAATACATTTAGTAACAGGAATGAGTGTCCATATGTGTGTGAGAGAGATTTCTGTGCTGTGTGCTAGATGGTATATATGGAGTCACACAACAATGCAATAATAATATGATTTCTGAAAGCTTTTAATTATTATATTTCATGATAAAGTTTAGGTTTAGATAGCGGAGAAAGGTAACAAATGCTATTTTTTAGTGTTCTGAGAAGTTTTTAATTATGTTTTAAATTATATATTTAAAATTTGCAATTAGAGTCATGTTCAGGACATTTTGCTTAATCATAAATTGTATTTTACAGTTAATATTCATGCATATTTATATCATACAATGTTCTGGGGTCCCCATTCATTGGAAAAGGCTCAATAATCAGTTAAAACAGCTACTATTTATTATGCATTTCATATTAATGTGT
Source organism: Chanodichthys erythropterus (assembly GCF_024489055.1). Taxonomy (NCBI): domain Eukaryota; kingdom Metazoa; phylum Chordata; class Actinopteri; order Cypriniformes; family Xenocyprididae; genus Chanodichthys; species Chanodichthys erythropterus. The sequence goes on along the minus strand of NC_090227.1, from coordinate 813,053 downwards.
AGGCATGATATAGTAATTTAGTAATTTATATAAATGGCATTATTATTATTATAATTATTATTATTATTAAAGCTATATATATATATATATATATATATATATATATATATATATATATATATATATATATATATATATATATATATATATATATATATATAATCCAATAATGCTCCAAAACATATTTTTAACTTTATAACAACAATACTGTAGTGTTTTGTATAAATCCAAGAGCAAAAAGGCTATCAAAACTTTTACAGTTATTATTAAATATACGTAAAATGGCATCTTTTCCTAATTGTTTTATTATTATTATTATTATTATTAACCTTTTTTTATCTTTTACATAATTTAACATGTTTAAACGTACCAACTACTACACTAGAAGTCACATACCTACATCTCATCCTGACCCATAAAATACATCACAAATTTTTCCACAGATCCCACTGCATTGCATTAAAGGTACATGATTTTTTTAAGTTGCTCTGGCTTATTATTCAGATACTTTCACATTTCACTTTAATACAACTTTTAGCATATAATAGTGGTAAAATGTCCCTTTTACTCCTCAGGTTTTACTTAGTATTTAAATAAATAAATAAATACTAACGTCCCCCTTGCATTACCTTGCAGAACCACATGGGGGCGGCGGCTCAGAGCGACCTCATCTAGACACGTTATTATACTGAATCATAGAAAATACACACGAAGATTGAGCTAGATAGGTAAATAAATATATAAATAAGTAGCTTTATATTTACTTTTTAAATTATTTAATTATTTTAAAGTAGTTGATGTCAATATACATTACGTATTTAATATATTTATATTAAATACATTTATATAGCCTACTTAACCGAATTACTAAATTACATATATGTTTAAAAATACGATAAAGCATATATATTCATACACATGAATAGGCAATATATTTATGAAGTTACTTTTATTTTGGAGGAAACGGTGTGACATCACATCCGGCCACCAGCTGTTGACAAAGCGCTGCCTCACTGACCACAGCTGCTGAGCGACCCTCTCTCTGCAGAACTGGTGAGATATTCGTCCTGCTGTGATGAGAAGTGATTGTGCTGTGTCTGAGATCAATAAGTGATCGATCTGTGTGATTTATACAGCTCGAAGAACTGAAAGTGAGACGAGATCGCTTCATTCCGGTTTCAAAACAACACTAGCGGTTAGCATACAGTTAGCATACTCACCCGCTTCATCAGTCAATGCACATGAAGACTGCTGTGTGTGTTACAGGTTTAATAAAATGTTACATATGTAAAGGCGTCAGTATTATCTAAAAAGTTCAATAAAATAAGCACTCTTCATCATTTTCGACGATTTTTGACAGAGCGATTGCAAAAGGAAATATACTTTTTTTTTAATAGGGAAAAACTATATATGATTTTTTTTTATTTACTTCTCATCTATGCATTTATGCTTTGTTTTTGTGGATATTTTGTATTTTTTACCTATTTACTGCACAATTACTTAGGCATGTCATAAATTGGCTTATGAAAAATTGATGTTTAATGAAAAAATCACTTTAATGATGAACTTAATTCAATCTAAACTGTATTTGGACATTGCTCTGTGTGTTAGGGATAAAATCCTACCATCTACAGGTTTGTGGAAAAACTTTAGGAATTATAGTGAAAGAAAAAGAAGTGCAATGACCACATATGTGTGTGTGTATGTCTGTGTGTAGGTGTGTGTGTGTGTGTGTGTGTGTGAGAGATAGAAAGTTTGTTCCACTTTGTGGTTATGGTCAAGAACCAGACCTTTATGGAAATGTAGAACATTTCAGATTTATACTGGATTTATTTATTTTGACAAATGAAATGGGGGAAAAAAGTACATTTTTTAATTTTCCCATTCATTTTCAATGTGGGGTCAATCTGACCCCGAGGGACTAAATCAGTGATTTTTTTTTTTTTTTTTTTACGCACCTTTAGAACAACCAAATCAAGCCCTGATTTTTGTGCATGTTTAGATAAAAGGATTTTAGAAGTTTTTAGTGGATCCTTTAGAAGGATTCACGGAGTTTCATGTCCCTGAGATGAAGGGAACACTTCTTAAAAATGAAGCAAACTGTCAGCGGGGTCAGATTAACCCCAAGGGCCGATTAAGGGTTAAATGTATATTTTGGATGTCAGATCTGACCAGTGCTCCTCTAGAATGGTTTTGATCTGTTGTTTGTTCTCTCTTGAAGGACATGGAGAGTTCAGCATGGCATCTCTCCCTCAAACTCAGCGACAAACCCAAGGCGAAGTTCCGGTTTCCAGACACTGAACCTGGAGACGTCCATCCCGGAGGATACCAGGTGTCGAGCCTCAAACAGCTGATCTCAGCACAGTTATCAGACTCGCTGCCAGACCCTGAGCTCATCGGTCAGTCAGAAACATTATTCATCTTTCCGAATCTGAAATCAGATTGGATTCGTTCCGTTTAGCATCAGTTATTGTGCTTTCCTGCCTTTGCAGACTTTGTGCACTGTGGCTGTGTGCTGAAGGACGACCTCACGTTAGACTCCTACGGGATCAAGTCTGGATCAACGCTGCACATCATTAAGAAGACGTGGCCAGAGCCGGAGGTCAAGCCTGGTGTGTCTGGAGCTCTAATGAGAGAGATCGTCACCTGTGAAGGGGAAGTTCATCTGATTTCTGCATGTTTGTCCTCTCACAGAGCCGGTGAACAGGTCTGCCGCCGCCAGAGAGTTCCGGATGCTTCAGGCCGGGCTGCACTCCAACACCGCGTACAGAGAAGCGGTGCTCACTCCATCACTTCAGCCTGTTCACACCTGAATATATGCTCAAAGCTGACTGAAAGGCACAGTTCACTCAAAAATTAAACAACCAAAAAGTCAGAATTAAAGTTATGAGTTTTGGGACAAATTTTTATTTTCATGTGAACTGTTCCTTTTGTTAGCTTTTTTCTATATATACAGTACAGTCCAAAAGTTTGGAACCACTAAGATTTTTAATGTTTTTAAAAGAAGTTTCGTCTGCTCACCAAGGCTACATTTATTTAATTAAAAATACAGTAAAAACAGTAATATTGTGAAATATTATTACAATTTAAAATAAATGTTTTCTATTTAAATATATTTGACAAAGTAATTTATTCCTGTGATCAAAGCTGAATTTTCAGCATCGTTACTCCAGTCTTCAGTGTCACATGATCCTTCAGAAATCATTCTGATATGCTGCTCAAGAAACATTTATGATTATTTTCAATGTTGAAAACAGTTGTGTACTTTTTTTTTCAGGATTCCTTGATGAATAGAAAGTTCAAAAGAACAGCATTTATCTGAAATACAAAGCTTCTGTAGCATTATACACTACCGTTCAAAAGTTTGGGGTCAATAAGAATTTTTATTTTTATTTTTTTGAAAAGAAATTAAAGAAATTAATACTTTTATTCAGCAAGGATGCATGAAATCAATCAAAAGTGGCAGTAAAGACATTTATAATGTTACAAAAGATTAGATTTCAGATAAACACTGTTCTTTTGAACTTTCTATTCATCAAATAATCCTGAAAACAAATATTGTACACAAATATTTTGTACAATTGTACACATTAAATGTTTGTTGAGCAGCAGATCAGCATATTAGAATGATTTCTGAAGGATCATGTGACACTGAAGACTGGAGTAATGATGCTGAAAATTCAGCTTTGATCACAGGAATAAATTACACTTTACTATATATTCACATAGAAAACAGTTATTTTAAATTGTAATAATATTTCACAATATTACTTTTGAACTGTACTGTATATATGCAGATAATTTATTACTGGAAGAACCAAAATGCAGCTGATAATTGATTCAAGATTCCCAATTATATTTACTCATTAATGTTTAGTATTGTGATGGTTGATTATTATGGTACTAAACAGTATTTACCTTTTAAATTATGCATTATATATATATATATATTATATATAATAAAATAAAACATTTAAAATTTAAAATACAAAGCATAGATTTCTCCTATTTTGTGGGAGAAAAAAAAAGAAAATCATATTTTGTATATAATTTAACCTGCAAGACATTTTGCTGCTGAGAACAAAATTTTATGAAAACAATGTTTGATCCGAGCTTGTTCAGTTTGTTAAAGATCTGTTGTGACTTTTATATTTTTAAGCTCTAAACAACAACAACGATAATAATATTGCAATAGATAATTTATCGGATTTGTAAAACATTTTTATTGTTGAGACCCATTCAAACGTATGGAACATGTAACATTTAAAAACTTGCAGAAATTGAGAATTAATTAAATTTAAAAATGCAATTTATTTTATAAAGTTGACAAAAAAAAATGTGTATATATATATATATATATATATATATATATATATATATATATATATATATATATATATATAAATATATGTGTGTGTGTAAACATTTTCTAACTTAGTTCAGCAGAGGTTCAGTAAAGCAGTTCAACACTCTCTTGTGTTTTCAGGTGTTTAAGATGCTGGCTAATAAAGAGTCGCTGGAGCAGATCATCGCCGCCTCACCTGGACTCAGTTCAGACCCTGTCGCATTAGGTTCGCTGGCTTTAAAACGCATCTCAGCTCATGGGTTTGTGGAAATCAGGCCATCTCTAATCAGCTCGTTCATTTCGCAGGTGTGCTCCAGGATAAAGATCTGTTCGTTCAGTTTACAGATCCGAGCCTGCTGGACATGTGAGTTTTCTCCAAACACTAGAATCACATGACATTCACAGAACGTCAGTGAACACGATCTCACATCCCTCTCAGGTTGATCCGATCTCACCCAGCATTGGTCAACGCTATCATCCTGGTCCTGCACTCGGTGACCAGCAGCATGTCCAGCCAATCCGGCGGCAGCTCGTCGCGCAACGTGTCGGCCAGTTCTTACAGTGAAATGCCAGGTGAACATCAGACACATAAACATAATAAATATTACAAAAACACAGCATCTGCTCACTGTCTGTGTTTTGTGTTTATGACAGGAGGTTTTCTGTTTGACGGCATGTCAGACGATGATGAGGATTTCCAGTCTGTACGTATTTCTCCCTTTTATATTTTGATGTTATAATATTAAAAAAAAAAAAAATATATATATATATATATGGAGATTTTTATTATTACAGTAATATTATAGCAAGAAGAATTTTTATTAGTATTAAGAAATAATCATGAGGAGAAATGATATTTTATTATTATTGTATTATTATGGCATGTTCTTTACAGCATGGAAACAGAGCTAGACACCAGAGACCGTTTGGAGCGTCCAGACCGATGACTCTGGGTCACAGCGGAGCCACAGGGCCGCGTCCCATCACCCAGAGCGAGCTGGCGTCCGCCCTGGCTTTAGCCAGCACCCCAGAGGGCGGCGCAGGCCCGCCGACACAGAGCGCTGCGGTCAGGAACACACGCTGACGTCACATCAATACGTCACACAAGTTCAGTCCTTAGAGAATCTAACCTGGCAAATGCTCACTTCCCTTTACGCTGTAGGAGATGTCTTCTGGCGGGCCGTCAGTAGCGTCAGGCGCTCCGGTCAACAGCAGTCTGCTCAGTCAGGCTCTGCAGCAAGCCCTACAGGCCTCTGGCGTGAGCTCGCTTCAGGTGACCTGCTGACAAACACAGCAACACTTACATTTCACTACATATATATGTTCTGTGCTTCATAAATGCTTTAGAAAACATGACTTTAATGCTGAATTAAGGCTCACTGCGCACTTGCTGGTGGCTTGATCTCATCCCGCATGCTGCTGCCGTCCATGTGTGTCGTAGGGCCGCTGGCAGACGCAGATGCAGCAGTTGAGGGATATGGGCATCCAGGACGAGAATCTGGCTCTGCGCGCATTAACGGCCACAAACGGAGATCTGCAGGCCGCGCTAGAGATCATCTTTGCTGGAGGACTTTAATGTGTCAAGGTTTGGCTTCGGACTGAGACTAACCGTGAAACATCTCGCCTTAAACAAAGGGCTGCCTTGTTTATGTTTGGTTTTTTATTGCTTTTCACCTAAATAAAAATAAAAAAGGTTATTATTAACTATAGAATTGTATTTGAGTTTAAGTGGATTGAATGTTTTTGTGACTTTACCCTTCTGGTAAAGTCAGTATATGACCACCAGGTAGCGCTGTAAGACAATTTTAGGGATCCAGTGAAAAAAATTCTTACCTCTAAAAGTGCATACATACATTTGAACTACCAACTTATCAATCCTGATTTTGGATAATAAAATTAATTTAATATAATACTTAAAATGTATTATTATTATTATTATATTTCACCACATTTTGACTCAAATTCTCATATTTTAGTGTTATCAGGGACATTTTTAAATAAATAAATAAACAATAATAAAAAATTAAAAAGTACAGTGTTTTTAAACATTATTATTATTATTATAGTAAGGAGAATAATTATGGAAAATAAAGCAGTTTTATTAGTAATATAATATTGTATTTTATTTAAAAAAAATTGTAGCAGCGCATATATATATATAATTTGTGAGATTCATTCAACCATATTATCTCTGGTTCCACTTTCCATGCATTGTAAAATCAAAGCGTTCAGTGCAGGTACATCTGAAACAATCATCCTAATCAAGACGACTCAAAGTGAACAGAAGCAGAGCGTTTCTGGTGCACTCGAGCGGATCCATCTGTAATAGTGGCTATTAGACAGAAGCATTGCTCTTATCTCACGGTCAACCTGACAGCGGCTGATGCTAAATCTGTCCAGTTTTTTATGGTTTTGTAAAAGAGCAGCTGAGAGAGACAAATGCTGTTCCTTCAGTCCTCCACAATGGCCTCTAATGAGCCTCCTCACTTTTATAGCGCTGTTTGTGAAAGAGATCTCACCTTTTGTACAGACTGAGTCTTTAAACACAGCTGGTCACACACACACACACACACCTGCATGTAATTTCCTGAAGCCGTTTGGTTTACATCTGCTCCACTGCCTCTGTAGAGACATCAGTAAACTGATACTGGCCGTTCTGGTTGCTTCCAGTTAATGAACAGAAATGCTGAAAGAAATAAAGAAACATATGCACCGTATCTTCAGGAGAGTTGCTATGGAGACTGTTCTTTGACATTGTTTCGAATAATGTTACCATAAGCTAGCTTGAATAAACATTTCTAGAGTCTGAAAGAAAGACACAAACACTGCTGAGATTCACATACACCTGTAGAGTTCATCACATGACACTCTTCATCTGTATGACACACTTGACAGGCTGTATAATTAATGCATGACAGTGAACATCAAACAATGCATATGCAATATATATGATAATGAGTGTTCACAAATAATAATGTTCTGTGTATACTCTGTTAGGGAAAAGGTGATATATAGAATATATATGTGCTTGTCTACTAGTAAATAAATTCTTCTTTTTGACTGTTTTTCTACCATTTTCCCCAACATGAACTTCACTGATGGGTTCTTCCTGTGTGATGGTGTTGTTTTCACACTGATGCTGAATCCACCCATACAGGCTGGACTAGAAAAGTGAGCAGGGTTCCTGTGCAAATGATTGTTTTCAATCTAGAGTAAAACACATTTCACAACACAAAGCACTGTTTCCATATCCTCAGCATCAAATGTCATTTACTCTCCGTCATGTTATTCGTGTCACACAGGAGGAGAGTAAATAACTGAAATGTCACTTCCACCCTTTAATTATGTCAAGTTCTTCCTGGTTGTAAAGTTGAGGGATGGTGACAAAACAACCTCAATAAAGCCGCAGCAGCCCTCATGTGAGCCGTAAACACGGCAAGAGTCACTTTTTACCGCACAATTCTGACCTTTTTCTCAGAATTATAAGATATGAGCTTGTAATTGTGAGGAAAAAAGTAAGAAGTGTGATGCAAAAAAGTCACGAATAACTCCAAGTTGGAAACAAGTTTCCACAATGACAGAAATTTCCTCACTTTATCCTAAACATGTCGAATTATACATGGTTTACATTTCGTTTAACATTTGAGACACTACTGGAAATATTAAGCAACTCCGAGAAAAGCTAGAGAGCTGATATTCAGGACAACAGCATGATTGTGAGTGTTGTATTACTTTTATGCAACAGTTTATATAATATAATAAACATGTAATTTATATCAGTTGACTGACATTTCAGATGAAAACTGGTTGGTTTGTTTGTACATTCTTATTTTGTTAATGAAGAAAATTCCAAAAGAAGCCAAAGAATGAAGATTTGCATGTCACACCGATGCTCGACCAATCAAATCTGAGGACTGGAACGGCTGCATGTTTCCAAAAACCTCTTTGTCCCGCTGAAGTGTTGATACTGTTAAAGTGAGCAGCAATTAAAAAGGGGGAAATTGTGTAAAAACTGTGAAAAAGAAATATTCAACAACTGCAGCACCACAATTATGCCTTTATACATGAATTCACATATTATCCTAAAAATTCAGATGTTAAAAACAAGAAAGGTCAAGTATTTGTTCAAAATAAATGAGGAAAAAATAATTTATATATATATATATATATATATATATATATATATATACACAAACGCGATTCCAAAAAAGTTGGGACACTGTACAAATTGTGAATAAAAAAGGAATGCAATCATTTGCAAATCTCATAAACTTATATTTTATTCACAATAGAATATAGATAACATACCAAATGTTGAAAGTGAGACATTTTGAAATGTCATGCCAAATATTGGCTCATTTTGGATTTCATGAGAGCTACACATTCCAGAAAAGTTGGGACAGGTAGCAATAAGAGGCCGGAAAAGTTAAATGTACATATAAGGAACAGCTGGAGGACCAATTTGCAACTTATTAGGTCAATTGGCAACATGATTGGGTATAAAAAGAGCCTCTCAGAGTGGCAGTGTCTCTCAGAAGTCAAGATGGGCAGAGGATCACCAATTCCCCCAATGCTGCGGCCAAAAATAGTGGAGCAATATCAGAAAGGAGTTTCTCAGAGAAAAATTGCAAAGAGTTTGAAGTTATCATCATCTACAGTGCATAATATCATCCAAAGATTCAGAGAATCTGGAACAATCTCTGTGCGTAAGGGTCAAGGCTGGAAAACCATACTGGATCCCGTGATCTTCGGGCCCTTAGACGGCACTGCATCACATACAGGAATGCTACTGTAATGGAAATCACAACATGGGCTCAGGAATACTTCCAGAAAACATTGTCGGTGAACACAATCCACCGTGCCATTCGCCGCTGCCGGCTAAAACTCTATAGGTCAAAAAAGAAGCCATATCTAAACATGATCCAGAAGCGCAGGCGTTTTCTCTGGGCCAAAGCTCATTTAAAATGGACTGTGGCAAAGTGGAAAACTGCTCTGTGGTCAGACGAATCAAAATTTGAAGTTCTTTTTGGAAAACTGGGACGCCATGTCATCCGGACTAAAGAGGACAAGGACAACCCAAGTTGTTATCAGCGCTCAGTTCAGAAGCCTGCATCTCTGATGGTATGGGGTTGCATGAGTGCGTGTGGCATGGGCAGCTTACACATCTGGAAAGGCACCATCAATGCTGAAAGGTATATCCAAGTTCTAGAACAACATATGCTCCCATCCAGACGTCGTCTCTTTCAGGGAAGACCTTGCATTTTCCAACATGACAATGCCAGACCACATACTGCATCAATTACAACATCATGGCTGCGTAGAAGAAGGATCCGGGTACTGAAATGGCCAGCCTGCAGTCCAGATCTTTCACCCATAGAAAACATTTGGCGCATCATAAAGAGGAAGATGCGACAAAGAAGACCTAAGACAGTTGAGCAACTAGAAGCCTGTATTAGACAAGAATGGGACAACATTCCTATTCCTAAACTTGAGCAACTTGTCTCCTCAGTCCCCAGACGTTTGCAGACTGTTATAAAAAGAAGAGGGGATGCCACACAGTGGTAAACATGGCCTTGTCCCAACTTTTTTGAGATGTGTTGATGCCATGAAATTTAAAATCAACTTATTATTCCCTTAAAATGATACGTTTTCTCAGTTTAAACATTTGATATGTCATCTATGTTGTATTCTGAATAAAATATTGAAATTTGAAACTTCCACATCATTATATTCTGTTTTTATTCACAATTTGTACAGTGTCCCAACTTTTTTGGAATTGGGTTTGTGTATACATATATATATATATATAATTAAAGGGATTGTTCACCCAAAAATGAAAATGTGATGTTTATCTGCTTACCCCCAGAGCATCCAAGAGGTGACTTTGTTTCTTCATTAGTACACACCTCACACACCGGATGCACAGGGCAGTTGGAGATAGTGGTGGTTATAGATATAAATACTGTTCGGTTTCTCGCACAAACCGATCGTTTTGTGTCTTAGGACGTCAATGTGTCGTCACGAGCCGCAGGGTTTAATTTGGATTTGTCTGTGCACTTTTTTTTTTTTTTTACTCTTATAAATTGTGTTCCCATTGACACGCATTATATGACTGACAGAAACATCAAATTTTCATAGTTTGGGTGAACTATCCCTTTAATATATGAATTAATATCCATGCAGATGCGATGCCATAACAAAAGACATCAAGTAAAAAGAGTTTGCTGTTTGTGTCTCCAGATACAAGCATTAATTGACAGAACTGAACACCTGCTTAAGTTAGACCCATAAACTTTATTTGTCAGAATCTCAAAAGCTCTACGTCCCCAAACAATACATTCAGTATATACATTTGATGGAGAGGAACTGTACAGATATGAAGAAAATGCACACAAACACATTTCAAACTCACTCTCTCTCTCTCTCTCTCACACACACACACACACACACACACACAGACAGACTCAGACCTCCTCAGGGACGGAGTGAAGTGTAAATGAATCTCATTCATCCTTCAGTCTTCCCATCTGTCCTCTGTTCTCCAGATCTCCAGCTCTTTTACTCATTTATTTTACACTTTCAAAATCTCCCGATGTTTTATTTCATAACGTCTCACTCATCTCTAATATGCCTGATCTCTTCAGAAATGTTACTTTAAAACTGAATGTTTACTGACCAATAATCTGTATTTTAAATAACGTTTTGGACACACTTTAAAACGCATAAATGTTACTGAACAGAAAAAGATTCATTCTCGAGTGAGTCGTTTGGGTGATTTCACACAAATCTTTCCTAACTAGGAACATGATCTACTAACATTTGACAACCAGAAAGTGTCTAATTTCTTCATTTAAAACGACATATCTGGTGTTTTACATCTTTTGTGAACTTTCTTTAAAATAAAGTCCACTTGGTTGATATTGTTGCGTAATGTGAGGATATTGTGGCTTAGTTGTCCAAATACTGCATCGATTGCTGTAGGAAGTCATTACAATCAGTCAGCATGATGAAACATCACCAAATCTTCTTTGTTTCTCTCTTTTCCACGTACATTCATCTCTTCTCCAGTGAAGATGTGATGACCGCTGCATGTTTCCACTGACAGACATTGACTCTCTGAAGTCTTCAGTGTGATTGAACAGTTAGAGATCGATGGGAAAATACATACACCAGTTAACAATGAGAGGCTATCAGGAGCGTTCAGTCTCACATTTCAGCACATTGGGGTTCAGAATCAATGCTGAGCACCTTTGATTTTCATGCAGATTTGCATCAATCCTTTTGCAATCTTGTAAAGGGATATTTCAGGGGAAAAAAAAAAAATGCTGGTGTCATTTCCTCATCTTCATGTCATTTCAAACATTTCTCTTACTTCTTGTGATGCAATTGATCTTGATATGCAATTTTTTGTGTTGTTTTCTTTGAGGTCACACCATTTGGGTAAGTATGATTTTTTTTTAATTATTTTTGAAAGATGTATATTTTTATTCATCAAGGACGCATTAAACTGATCAAAAGTGACAGTAAATGCATTTATAGCGTTACAAAAGATTTCTATTTCAAATAAATGCTGTTCTTTCTGACTTTCTATTCATTAAACAATCCTGAAAAATTTATAATAATCATAAATGTTTCTTGAGCAGCAGATCATCATATCAGAATGATTTCTGAAGGATCATGTGACACTGAAGACTGGAGTAATGATGCTGAAAATTCAGCTTTTGATCACAGGAATAAATTACACTTTACTATATATTCACAGAGAAAACAGCTGATTTACATTGTAATAAAATTTCACATTTGACTTAATTTTTCTGTATTTTTGATCAAATAAATGCAGCCTTGGTGAGCAGAAGAGACTCTTTGAAAAGCATTAAAAATCATACCGACCTCAAACACTTGAACAGTTGTGTATGTATAATATGTTGGTGACAAAATTCACTTTTAGCAGATGTAAGATTAGAATTATGCTGATATACTTTTTATGTATTTAATAATGGCTTAACTGAACTGTCCCTTTAAGGACAGAAAGATCACAAAAGGTGTCAGAAAAGAAATGATAAAGGAAAAAAGAAAAATTACAAAAAATAAAAGTCTTGGTTGTAGCACTGAAAACATCACAGAATGTAATCCAGTCACAAACGCTTTTCATCTGTACCACTGTGTATCATGGGTTAACAAAAACAACAACACAAAAGAAACTGGATGGGCAGATGAGGAACTGAATGACGGAGATGAGGAAAACCAGAGGTCAGAGGAAGGGTCAGGGCAGATCCGCCATCCGATTGGCTTAAATGCTCTAAACGGTTTCCATGGCAAACAGTCTTCCAATCAGAGTATCAGGGATCAAACGTAAGGTCAGATATATGAGCAACACACACACACACACTGGCCGAGAACATCAGCAATAGTATTATTTGTTTTTCTCCATAATAAATTACAGCCACAAAACATTCATTGAGAGCAGAACATCAGCTTGACATTCTCTACTTGTTTTCTCTTTTTAAACCATGCATTTACAGTATAAGGCATTAAGCAAACAACAGCATAGAGTGACTTTCCATAGAAATGAAGCTCAAACACTCCAACGGAACGGCTTTTGATTGCGTTCAACTAAAGAAGAAGCTATTCTTAAACCAAAAGGCAAAATTTGGTGGGAATTTGAGATTGCAGAACGGGAAGAGTCAAACCAATCGATATCTGCGACGTCACTGTACCTTATCGATCGGCGGATGGATGAATGAAATTGATTTTCTGAGGTAGACAATACAGGCATTTCATTCTCCTTGGTCAAGATCATCCTAAACTCTGGTTCAGTATAAAGTGACTCTTTTTTGAATCTTTAAATTAAAAGGTCCGTTTTCATGCTTCAGAAAAACACACACACACACACACACACACACACACACACACCTACTGCAGGCAGTAAATCAAGTGTACTACATTATCTGCATAGCGGCCCTGTCCAAGTACACTTAAATGGCACCATCCATCTCTTCTCCTCCACAGAGTCTTGTTATTACTGATTTTAAGGGACTAAATGAAATCAATTACTCTCTTCACATCTGTGGGTCTAACTGGAGAATGGCAGAATGCTCTATTTCAGTCTTCTGCGTTTCTGTATTTTTCTGAAAATGTTCAAGTTCAACGAATGATTTTCCATCAAACCCAACTGACTTTGTATGTTGAGACAACAATATCTTCACAGAAAGTCTAGACGAGGAGGTCTGGGTAATTAAAAGCATGATTCAGTGTCTTTGTTCTGTGGAAGCTTGTTTCTGCCATGAAATCAAAAATCAAAGGTAATTGCAACTTTTTATCTCACAATTTTTTTCTCAGAATTGCGATATAAACTCACAATTGTGATATAAAATTAGAATCGTGATATAAAGTCAGAATTCAAGATATAAAGTCAGAATTACAAGTTATAAAGTCAGAATTGCAAGATATAAAGTCAGAATTACGATTTATAACGTCAGAATTGAGTTGTAAAGTCAGAATTTAGTTATAAAGTCAGAATTGTGAGATATAAAGTCAGAATTACGATTTGTAAAATTAGAATTCAAGATATAAAGTCAGAATTGCGATATAAAGTCAGAATTACGATTTATAACGTCAGAATTGAGTTATGAAGTCAGAATTGTGTTACAAAGTCAGAATTACAAATTATAAAGTCAGAATAGTGAGATATAAAGTCAGAATAGTGAGATATAAAGTCAGAATTGCAAGTTATAAAGTCAGAATTGTGTGATATAAAGTCAGAATTGCAAGTTATAAAGTCAGAATTGTGTGATATAAAGTCAGAATTGCAAGTTATAAAGTCAGAATTGTGTGATATAAAGTCAGAATTGTGTAATATAAAGTCAGAATTGTGTGATATAAAGTCAGAATTGTAATATAAAGTCAGAATTGAGTTGTAAAGTCAGAATTACGATTTATAAAATCAGAATTGCGAGACAAAGTCAGAATTACGATTTATAAAATCAGAATTACAAGATATAAAGTCAGAATTGTGATTTATAACATCAGAATGGAGTTGTAAAGTCAGAAATGTGTTATAAAGTCAGAATTACGAATTATAAAGTCAGAATTACGATTTATAATGTCAGAATTGAGTTGTAAAGTCAGAATTACTAGTTATAATGTCAGAATTGCGAGATATAAAGTCAGAATTACGATTTATAACGTCAGAATTGAGCTATAAAGTCAAAATTGTGTTATAAAGTCAGAATTGTGTGATATAAAGTCAGAATTATGATTTATAAAGTCAGAATTGTGAGTTATTTGATGTGTTTATATATTTGTTAGGGACAATGCATGTTAATGAACATGTGTAAAAATATAAATGTAAACAAGCTGAATTATAGCAACATTGTTAATTTACATCTGCAGTCCCAGGCAGAATATAAAGTCAGAATTATGAGATATAAACTCGCAATTCTTAGAAAAGACGTCTGTTTTCCCTCACAATTGGACATTATAACACGCAATTATATCACCCATTTCTGACTTTTATCTCACAATTTTGTCTTTTTTCAAAATTCAGAGAAAAAAAGTCAAAATTGCGAGGTTATATCTTGCAATTCTGACTTTATAATGCAACTGAGAGTTTAATCTCACAATTCTGAGGAAAAAAAAGTCAGAATTGTGAGATAAAAAGTCACAATTACCTTTTTTATTTTGTGGCGGAACAAGTTTCCATATTGTTCACTTCCAGTTATAGGAACGGTGACGTTTCGATGCTCCAGAAAGCCGATGACTCTTGTGTGATAAACATCCAAATGTGAAAGTCAGATCGACGGAGTTAAAGTTTCTGTACAGCGGAGGATGATGCCGATTCATAAAGTGTGGGTGCAGGTCTAAGACTAAAGATCCTCTTATGGGAGCAAAAACAGGTCTGGAATCACAAAGAAGGCATTTCCGAGTACGTAACGCTGTTTTCCTCTGTACGGTCGAGGAATCTCCCTTTTTGCCTTTGGGATCTCAGTAGCACTTCAGTTCCTTGATGGTCTTGTAAACGCTGAATAAACACGCTCATCTGCAGCGTTTATCAACGTCTGCTTCATCTGCCCTGCCACTATAGTGTCCGTATGGCCACGGGGTACAGCAGGGACATGTGCTCGGCTCCTTTGATGGGCAGTTTGCGACTGGAGTAGAAGTGGATGATCTCGGGAACGCTGTCGAACAGGCAGCTGTTCTGACCCAGTATGTACTTATTGTCTTTGGTCCGGGACAGCTTCATATGCATGAAACCCTGACTGCTCCTGGAGAGAGAGAGAGAGACGGGACAGAAGGCAGACGTTATTGAAAGATAATAAAGGTAGAAAGCCAGACAGAGAGAGAGGGAAGTTAATGGCAAGAGGGGAAGAAAACAACATGTGATTAGTTGTCAGACAGCAGCGCTCTCATGATACACGGTCGGTTCATTGGCAAACGCGTCACGTGTAGCAGCGAGATGTAGGGCTGGACACCCGCGAGCTTTAATGAACGCGGCCGCAGAGCCTCTTAAATGCTGTCGGGTTTCACAGGGGCGCTGAATGCAAAGCAAATTAGAAGCCAAGGACGGAGAGAAGCTGCACATCCCGAGGAAAACGTGCTCTGTGATATTCTGAGGTGTGAATAAAATGTTGCTTTGGTGGCTATGTGCTGTTTATTAGTAATGACGATTTTTACTTGTACTAAGAGAGTCGAGGCAGTTCTAATGCCGAGTATTAGAGTTAATCATATATAGTGACCAGAATGTCAAATTGAGGCTTTTAACTCAAGTGACCACTTTGCACCTGCCCAAAATACACTGGAAATGCTCAGGAAATCAGCAATAAATAATATACATTCAGTGCATTCAAGGCCTGCTCTAAATAAATTTGTTCTAAATGTAAAAGAATATCAGAGTTTTTCTGACAGCCAATCAGAATTCATCTTGAATCTCAAGCATTTAAAGCGACAGACGACAAACTGAAGCGCTTATAATAAACAGAACGATATCGTGCGCTGGTGTGACGCTGATACAGTTATGGTTATAGTTATCAGTTTAGTTATTTGACGTCAATTTTTACAATGCAGATTGTGTCAAAGCAGCTTTACAGTGATAACTGGTAAATAATTTTGGGCTGCACAACTAATAAATTGAATAATAAAATGAATCTTAAAAGATTAGATCACTTCAGAATGAAAATTTCCTGATAATTTATCATCCAACATGTTCATGTCTTTCTTTCTTCAGTGGAAAAGAAATGAAGGTTTTTGAGGAAAACATTCCAGGATTCTTCTCCATATAGTGGACTTCACTGGGATTCAACGGGTTGAAGGTCCAAATGTCAGTTTCAGTGCAGCTTCAAAGAGCTCTACATGATCCCAGACGAGGAATAAGAGTCTCATCTAGAGAAACCATCGGACATTTTCTAAAAAAACAAGAACATTATATATGTTTTTAACCACAAATGCTCGTCTTGCACTGCTCTGTGATGCTCCACGCATTACAAAATCACGCTGGATGTAGGCGGAAGTAAAGCAGTAGAGCAAAAAACTCCATCTCATTTTATCCTCCGACTTCAAAATTGTCTGACATCGTTGTTTTACCTTTTTTTGTAAAGTCTGTTTGACTTAGTCTTTGAACGTTCGCTTTGCAAACACTGGATCGGTACTTCCTCCTACGTCACGCGGGACCTTTCCAACATGATTACGTCATGCGTGGAGCATCACAGAGCAGTGCAAGATGAGCATTTGTGGTTAAAAAGTATATTTATTTTAGAAAATGACTGGTTTCTCTCGATGAGACTTTTATTCCTCGTCTGGGATCATGTAGAGCTCTTTGAAGCTGCACTGAAACTGACATTTGGACCTTCAACCCGTTGAACCCCAGTGAAGTCCACTATATGGGGAATGTTTTCCTCAAAAACCTTAATTTCTTTTCCACTGAAGAAATAAAGACATGAACATCTTGGATGACATGGAGGTGAATAAATTATCAGGACATTTTAATTCTGAAGTGAACTAATCCTTTATACTTTTTTATTATTGCTATGTATTTTATATAGATCTTAGGAGAGTGTTCCCCTCTATAAATAAGAAACCATTCAGCTGTAAACTTCAGTCAGTGACAGTGATGTTTAATCACTAGTTAACCGGTAGAAAAGAGGATGAACAAACTAAAGGAAATTCTTTGGCATTTAGCAGATGCTCTTCAGCTAATAACACTTGCTTCACATTAATTGCTGTCAGTGAAGCAACGGCTACTTGACTCTGAACCTGCAGTCTGTGTCTCTGCAGCTTTATTCTCAGAAAGAGTCCAGTCCATCTTAAATGAGGCCGGTCCACAGCTCACTTATCACTTAATTGCATTTGTAAAGACTGCGATCTCGCTGGTGCCGGGCGATGAAAAGCGAAAGATAACATAGCGAACAGTAAATGCCTAAGGTGATGTTGAATTTAGCCTAATAATTTACTGCACAATGCATACGTGTGAGTTGGTGTTTCTCATCCAAGGGGATTGACAAGCTGTGAGATTTACTTTATGTAAATGAGAGGCAAGACCTGGTGGTCCAGCAGGAAGCAAGAACATCCTTCAATCAGAGTAATTATCTTTGCGATCATTAAATATAAATCAACTCCTCCACCCATCTTAGTTTAGGACTCCCATTGCTCTCGGGCTGATTATCTGCCTGTCATTACCCGACTCTTCATCATCATTAGAAGAGATGAGAAAACATTTGAGCCGCCACGGACCCCGAGAGCCCCTTCAGCGCAGATACACAGAAGACACTGCTAAAAGCATCTAAAAGCCCCTGCCGAAGCGTTCGTCATCAATCCCTCATCCGTCCACACAGACAGAGGCCTGAGGAGATGCCTGGATCCTCGCCATTCTATAGCATTTGATTTTATCATATCGGCGACATTAACAAAACAGAGCGGGTCTTTCAGGCGTTACAGAAGAGACACCACCGCCTTTGTGCCGTTATCACTGCATACTTAACCATTTTTTTTTTTCCTTTTAATCCAAGGATTCATTTCGCTTTATAGATCTGAAAGGTTCACTGCGGTTCATGAAAATGGTGTGATATGATTCACAGAGCTGTGTGTGTGCAGTAACGGATTATATATGGGAATATATAGGCAGCGTTCGGCTCATTAACTGCATAAAGAGTCACGTCTCACCCACCGAACCGTAAGATTACACTTTTCAATTGTCCTTTGCTGCGGTTTCTTAAAAGCCGTCTTTAAAAAGGCTCTTCTGGGTTCAAAGCGAGTTAGGAACTATTGACAGAACCGCTGACATGCTGTCAATAACATAACTACAGAAAATGATTTCAACTTTGCAGTCAGTTTGAAGAAACTAATATGTTTTCACATTCATGCACTTACAATTCCAAAGGGTTTAAAAGCAGAAATGTGTAGAAATGTGTGTATATATACACACACACACACACACACACACTATATTGCCAAAAGTGTATATATATATATATATATATATATATATATAGTGTATATAAGTGTATACATCCTATTCTTAATCTGTAGAGTTTAATATGGAGTTGGTCCACCCTTTGCACCTATAACAGCCTCGACTCTTCTGGGAAGGCTTTCCACAAGGTTTAGGAGTGTGTTTATGGGAATTTTTGACCATTCTTCTAGAAGCGCATTTGTGAGGTCAGGCACTGATGTTGGCGAGAAGGTCTGGCTCACAGTCTCCGCTCTAATTCATCCCAAAGCTGTTCGATCGGGTTGAGGTCAGGACTCTGTGGACCTTGTTTTGTGCACTGGTGTGCAGACATGCAGGAAGGGGCAATCCCCAAACTGTTCCCACAAAGTTAGGAGCATAAAATTGTCCAAAATGTTTTGGTATGCTGAAACATTAAGAGTTCCTTTCACTGGAACTAAGGGTTCAAGCCCAACCCCTGAAAAACAGCCCCACAGCATAATCCGCCTCCACCAAACTTTACACCTGACACAATGCAGTCAGGCAAGTACCGTTCTCCTGGCAATCGCTAAACCCAGACTCATCCATCAGATTTCCAGACAGAGAAGCGTGATTGGTCACTCCAGAGAACACGTCTCTGCTCTAGAGTCCAGTGGCGGCGTGCTTTACACCACTGCATCCGACGCTCTGCATTGCACTTGGTGATGTAAAGGTGATGATACACGGATACAAACCTTTTGAGCAATGTTGCCGAGCAACGTTGCTTGGGCACGTTCCCACTGAGAACGAGCAACAAATATATATATATATATATATATGGATACGTTAGATCGGTCGTGGGCAATTTTTTGAGATCCTCCAATCAGAATGTTAGCAGGCGATCACGTGATTGGTTCAGAGATTTCAGAAACAAACAAGATGGCGGCCTCTCAGCGGCAGTGGAGCGGAGAAAAGGGGTGTGAACTTATATCTTTTTACGCTAGTAACAGGGAATTTACCTCATATAATGCTTAAAATAGCAACAACTGTCCAATGTAATGCATGTAAACTGTAATTAAGCCATCGAATGTTTTCAGTTAAATACAAAAAAAGGCCCCATTTAACGTCTATAGTAGTGTAGGCTGTAGGGCGTATGGCACATGAATGTAGCTTTTGACGCGGGTTCGAATCCGCCTTTTTCTGTAAAGCTGCTTTGAAATGATATGTATCGTGAAAAGCGCTATACAAATAAATTTGAATTGAATTGAATTTGAATTGTCGAACTCGCTCTTCTCAAAAATCAAAAATCAGATCGGAAAAGCATTTATTTTTAATTAAAATGAAGAAAATATTTGAAAAGTTGAAATAAAGTGCCTAACAAGTGTTTATAATAAAGTATTTATTGGTTTGGCAATAGATTTGCTCCTCTCTGATTAGTTGCTGCCAACTGTCCGTTGCCCTGTGTCTCATCAGGTTGCCCGTTGACGGCGACATTGCTCAAAAAGTTGCCCGTGTATCATCACCTAAAGGCTTGGATCAGCTGCTCGGCCATGGAAACCCATTCCATGAAGCTCTCTACACACTGTTCTTGAGCTAATCTGAAGGCCACATGAGGTTTGGAGGTCTGTAGCTATTGACTCTGCAGAAAGTTGGTGAGCCTCAGCATGCGCTGATCCCGCTCTGTGATTTTACGTGGCCTACCACTTCATGGCTGAGTTGCTGAAATTTCACGAATGGACTTATTGCACAGGTGGCAACCTATCACGCTTGGATTCACTGAGCTCCTGAGACCGACCCATTCTTCCACAAATGTTTGTAGAAGCAGTCTGCATGCCTAGTGTTTGATTTTATACACCTGTGGCCATGGAAGTGATTGAACTTACAATACTTTTGGCAATTATATAATATAACAGCATTTCCAACATTACTTGTATTTCACCCAGAACATTTCTTTAAAATACAGCCTTTATTAACGTACAGAGCAAAACCTCAGATGTTAATTAAACCTGAGAAGATTGATGTGATAGAAAGGTAACTTGATAACCTGCTGGTGATTTTACTGTACATGAGATGAGCAGAAGCTGCAGATGAGAGCTCAGTTTTATAATGTGTGTTTAAATTACAAGCCCAAAGAGTGCACTTCAGCGGAGACCCGTTCTCCATCTCCTCACACGGCTCGCGGTCCTGGTGAGGATGCACATTAGTGCGCCGTTAATTCATAAACTTTTACTCTCCCTCCATTCAGAGGAGATTTATTTCACTCCCTTCAGCCATTTTCTGTCTTCCTCCATCCATAAAGCAGGGCAGCACTAAAGCCTCTTTGCCTTTAAAGATCTTTAAGAGACTGGACTCATTCATATCACTTATGCTCTGAGCCACAAATCTGATTAGACAATCGCTCTGCTCCATGTGAGCGGCGCACCTAGACTGCATTTAAAGTGTTGCTATTGTGCTATGCTTCTGTTTTGAGTCTCCTAACACGTTCACATTCATCCAAGGTCAAAAAAACACTTTAATTCTCTCATAATATCCACTGCAGCATCAGCTCTTTTCTCTCAATGTCTGAAACGCTTCCATCAAGGATTCGGTTTCTCTAAACCCCGCCTTTCTGAGAGCTGCTCTGCTCTGATTGGTCAGAAACCAAACACTTCAGTTTCAGTTCAGAATCGATTCTTTCTTTTAGGAGACAAAAACTCCATTTAGCTGCACTTTGATCTCTGAAACAGAGCTTTTACAGTCACAAACAGACATATTAGACACTACATGAAAGATAATATCTGAAATAAGCATAAAAGTAAAAACTTTGATATCATTCAATACAAGAAGCATCAATAAAGGCAGTTCAACCTACTTAAAATATATTATATTTGTAAAATACCCCATATTTGTGTGTGGTTTAGAAGATTAATAGATGAAGCAAATGTTTAATAAAGCAATCAAAGAGAGGTTTCATCATAAACTAGTTGAAGTCCTGATCAGTGATGCCGCACACAGGCAGCAGCGCTTCATAGTGGCATTAATATTTCAGCAGACTCCGACACGGATCGTTTGCATGTAAGAGTCTCTGTGTTTAAAAGCAGAGGTTTCTACATGCTGTCAGGTCTGGTTTAGCACAACACCAGAGAGGGAATCGTGATACAGCAGCAGTAACCCTGCACACCATGACATCTCGCTCTTCTTCTCTGTTCATACCTGCTCTCATGGTCCTCAACAAATGATCCGGCTCAACATGTGATTCACTGGGTGTTACAGAAATGTTCCAGGTTAAATTCAAGTTAAACTCTATTCACAGCTGATGATTAGCAGGGAAGGATTTAGGAGTTACGTTTAGATTTCACCACTGAAATCATCATATATATGACAGTACAGCTCAAATAACACATTTATGTATTAAAATATTCATCTAACACACAACGAAACAGGGTTGTGCACCATTTAGAATCAAAATGAGAATGCTTTTTAAATTCCAGCTAAATTTTAGCTGAATTCATTCATTAATTTAATTTTATTTAATCATTTCATTCATTCATATATTTATGCATTATTTGTTTAATTTATTCATTTATTTGTTCATGTATTTATATATTCATGTATTGTTCATTCATTCATTCATATATTTATGTATTATCTGTTTATTGTATTAATTTAGTCATTCATTTTACTTATTAATTTATATATTTATGTAATCATTAATTCATATATATTTAATAATTCATTTTATTCATTCATTTATAGTTATGTATTAGTTCATTCATTCATATATTTTTATGTATTATTTGTTCATGTATTTATATATTCATATATTGTTCATTCATTCATATTTATTTATATATTCATGTATGTATTCATTTATTCATCAATTCTACTTATTAATTTATTGACATTTATGTATTCATTCATTCAGTCATATTTATTTGTTCATTCATTCATATTTAATCATTTATTTTATTCACTCATTTATTTATAGTTATCATGTATTCATTCATTCATTCATATATTCAAGTATTCATTCATTCATTCATTCACTCATTTTATTCATACATTTATAGTCATTTTTTATTTATAGTCTTTTATATATTCATTCATTCATATATTTATGCATTATTTGTTTAATTCATTCATTTATTTGTTTATGTATTTATATATTCATGTATTGTTCATTCATTCATATATTTATGTATTATCTGTTTATTGTATTTAGTCATTCATTTTACTTATTAATTTATTTATATATTTATGTAATCATTCATTCATATATATTTAATAATTTATTGTATTCATTCATTTATAGTTATGTATTTGTTTATTCATTAATATATTTATGTATGTATTATTTGTTTAATTTATTCATTTATTTGTTCATGTATTTATATATTCATATATTGTTCATTCATTCATATTTATTTATATATTCATGTATTTGTTTATTGTATTCATTTATTTATCAACTCTACTTATTCATTAATTTATTTACATATTTATGTATTAATTCATCCAGTCATATTTATTTATTAATTTGTTCATATTTAATCATTTATTTTATTCACTCATTTATTTTTAGTTATTATGTATTCATTCATTCATATATTCAAGTATTTATTCATTCATTCACTAATTTTATTCATACATTTATAGTCATTTATAGTCTTTTATATATTAATTCATTCATTCATTCATTCATTCATTCATTCATTTATTGATATATTCAATTAATCATTCATTCACTAATTTTATTCATACATTTATAGTCATTTATAGTCTTTTATATATTAATTCATTCATTCATTCATTCATTTATTGATATATTCAAGTAATTATTCATTCATCCATTCATTCATTAATTTTATTCATTCATTTATAGTCTTTTATGTATTCATTCATTCATTTATTGATATATTCAAGTAATCATTCATTTTATTAATTTATGTATAGTCATTTATGTATTTATACATTCATTCATATTTATTTATGCATTGTATTTATTCATGTATTCATTCACTTGTTTATTTGTTTGTCTATTTCTTCATTCATTCATGTATTTATGTATGCATCCTTCCTTTTGTAGATTATGCTAGAGGTAACGCTGATTGAATTTCAATTAGATTTTCTTTTAATAGAAATTCAGTAAATTCATCTTATTGTAATTTCGATTCAGATTCACATTTATGAGTTAAAACGGAGTCAATTCCTCAGTGCTGAATTTTTCACAACACTGACAGAAGAAAAAACAGGACTATTTAGGCAACATTACAGCTCATCTGAGTGTAAAACACAACAAGTTCCTGAATGTCTCGCCGCACAAATCTCTGCTGGTTCTGTTCTAACCACAGGAACACACGCTGATAACCCCGAGAAGGTCTCCAGCGCGTGACTTCACTGACCTTCAGAGCGCACGAGTCTCTCTGAGCTGATGAGAGGAGACCGCTCTAAAGGTGAAGAAGTCACTTCACGCTCACACTGGCTTTGTAAAATGTCAGAGCGGAGCGATTCAATCACAGGTCCTTCCGCAGCGCTCCTTACATCCCGCTGCTCCCCTGAGCCTCGCCCGCCCAAAAGAGCCGCGGCCGCGTCAGTCTGCATTACCGCGTGCCGGGGCGCGTCAGCGTCTGAGGCGCGGTGAAAGGTTACGGTGTGAGGGACTGATGGAGGTCTGAGCGTGTGAAGGGTTAAGAGGTGACGGCGCTGGAGAAAATCACACGTCAGCACAGGATGACTTACACGAGATGAGCTCATGCTGACAAGAGGAAAAGATGCAGGAGAGATTTTTTTTTCTTTGGAATAAGTGACTTGTTTATTCTTGACTTTTCTGCTGATTTTATTGCAAGAGGACAAGAAGTGATGCGGGGAATAACAGATGCAAGATACTAATAAAACTACACAATCTGATGGAGCACACAAGTGTGTGTGTGTGTGTGTGTGTGTGTGTGTGTGTGTCGGTGAGACTCTTACTTGAGCGAGAGGGAGAAGTCGTTTTTACTGGTCTCACTGTTTCTCACCAGATAACTGGCCTCTTTACACAACCTCAGCAGAGACTCGGCGTCAGTCCGGCTAATTGCTCCGTGATACCAGCTGTGAACGAGAGACGTGTAAGAGAAAGAGCGTCACACTTATATAAACCACTGCGAATCAGACGTGTCGAACTCACAACTGGCTCTCCAGAGGCATGGAGGGGTCGATGCGCTCGCCCACGCTCGGGCCGCTCGGGTCCAGAGAGCTCATCTTGGTGTTGACCAGGCAGCCGCTGGAGTGTCGCTGAAGCGGGCGAGACTTCAGATCTTTGGTGGGAGACATCCGGGATTTTTCCACACCGTCAAACTGCACTGTAACAGGAGGAAAACGGCAAATATTATAACAGAGTGCAGTAGCAGCCCCAAACTTTTTCAGAGGCATTGGTTTTGGGGGTATTTTTCCGTTTATTTCTCTGATTGGGATTTTAATAAAGTCTCTGATAAAGCATTATAAGCCATGAACCAAACTAATCAGGAGAATCAATTCAATTCAAATGAGCTTTATTGGCATGAAATTTCAAAAACTGGTTTGAAATAGCACAATATTGACAAAGCAATAGACATATATGAAAAAACAAAAAAACAAAAAAAAAAACAATCATAACATCACAAAAATACAAAGGTACAAGACTGTGAACTTAATGGCTGTAGTGAGGGAGAGAACTACAATCCCATGAAGCATTGCAAACAGCATAACTGAATTAAAAATGATGACAAAATATAAACATATCAATTTAAAAATGAATATATTTCGCGTTTACTGCAGCAAATCAGCATATCAGAATGATTTCTGAAGGATCATGTGACACTGAAGACTGGAGTAAACGATGCTGGAAATTCAGCTTTGATCACAGGAATAAATTACACTTTACTGTATATTCACATAGAAAACAGTTATTTTAAATTGTAATAATATTTCACAATATTACTGTTTTTACTGTATTTTTAATTAAATAAATGTAGCCTTGGTGAGCAGACGAAACTTCTTTTAAAAACATTAAAAATCTTAGTGGTTCCACACTTTTGGACTGTACTGTGTGTGTATATATATACACATACATAGAGTACAGTCCAAAAGTTTGGAACCACTAAGATTTTTAATGAATATTTTTAATGTATATATATATATATATATATATATATATATATATATATATATATATATATATATATATATATATACACACACACACACACACACACACACACATATTTAAGTATTTTGAGAGCATAAGGAGACTTAGTTACATAATTTGCTTCATGGGAGTGGGTGGAGCTAAAGAACTATTTCTGCATAGCATCATGGGTAATGTAGTTTTTCACCACAAATTCCACTGAAATATTGTCATATATAATATTTTAAATGAATTAATAATTTTATGAATAATAATAATAATAATATATTATATATATATATATATATATATATATATATTCCATTTTTTATTTCTCTTTTCTGTTTCTGTACTTGTAATAATTATTTGAGAGGTCCAACTAAAATCCACAGGTGTCCTGTAACTCCTCTAGCATGTCACAGTTCTCCAGAAATAGTTTTTGAAGAAAATTCCCAGCATGACATTGTAAGACCAGCAATCCATACGTTGAGCTTTGTGTTTTATTGAGCAGAAACTCCCTCCTGGCCGTAACTCAATCGAATGAAGTATATGTGCGCGCCTGAGGGATTGAAGCTCATCCTCCATGTAATGCGAGGAGCTTCAGACGAGACGGACACTTCATAAAACATCTCAACTGAAACCCGTGACCGCAGGTCTCTCGCCTACCGCTGTGCAATCAAACACAACACACAGACATGCAACAAGAAGGGAACACAATGAGAGTGGAAACATGTCTGTAGCAGGTTTTGGCAGGACTGACCGACCGACGGCATCATTTCATCTGTGCAGAATCTAAACACAGAGACATGGGACAGATGCAGACAGGAGCCTGAACAAACACTGTTATCTGTGAGAGCTCTGGACCGATGCTGCTTCACACCACTGAACAAACACTGCAGGTCTGAGACGCCATTTAAAGCACACATTATATCTGGCCATTTAAACATTTCAGTCAATAACCATCTCTGCCGTGTCAATGAGATTTCAATACTGAGTAGTGAAATAAATTACAATTATAAAAATTACCATTATAAGAAATAAAAATGATTTCAATTAAAACTACATTTTAAATATTTTTAAAATGTCACACCCCTAATATACCCTAATTTAAAAGTAAACAGTCAGTAATAAAATAAGGTTTTTCAGGTAGGTCAACTGCAATCAAATGTAAAATAACACTGCATACATTAAACATCGATTAATCCTTATTAAAGTTACACAAGTTATTCAGTCAATAGCAGTGAGTGAATTTCTCGTTGTCCTTTGTTGTTTGATTAACATTAAAAACACAGACAGCAGCATGATCATTAGGATGCTGTCACTTTAAGACATAATGCACAGATCTAATATACTGTTAGCCTACATACTGTACACATGTGTTTATGTTCATTTAAGACATGACTGACTACTGAATTTTCAAGAAGATGACAAATAGCTCAATTTAGTATTTGTGTGCAGTCTGAGATGAGCGCTTCGGAGGTTTTAAGCTTCCAACACAGTGTGCGAGTAATGAATTGAGTTCTCTTTCACGTCTTCTTCAGCTTCAATATTTAAATTGAAAAAGCTTAAACTTCCGTGATGATGCAACACTGGCCCGTCAACTGTTCACATTTGTTCACGTTCATGTTCTCACAACATTGCACTGCAATTCATAAAATGTTACCAAAAAACTGCCGATTGACACCATTTAATTTACTGACAAACACTGATTTGTACTTTCATTTGGCGTTCAGCGAGTGTTAATTTTAGGCCCTTTGTACACTGTGTGCAGAATTATTAGGCAAGTTGATTTTCTGATAATTTTTTTTTCCAAGCACATTTTACCAATTCCAATCCACATCAATCTTAATAACTACTATTAATATTGTTTTTAATCATTTATAAGTGATATATAATTGTTCATGAAGGATGGAAATGAAAAATGCCTTACATTCAGGTGTGCAGAATTATTAGGCAGGTTTTCTTTTACAGATAAAATGAGCCAAAAAAGAGATTTAACTCAAACTGAAAAGTCAAAAATGATTAAATACTCATGAGAAGGACGCAATACTAATGTAATACTAGAAATTGCAAAGTTAAAGCATGACCATTGGACAGTGAAATGCTCATTGGGTCAGCTGGGTCATACAAAAACAGCTGGAGAAGAAAAGACACGTTAACTGCAAAAAAATTAAGAATTAAGGTGAAGAATTAAGTGTGAAACCATCAGGAACCCTTTAGTCTCCAGCGCCACCATTTCCCAGTACTGAAACCTACCTGGAGTCTTCAGAAGTGTGAGGTGTCAGGATCTCAGAGACTTAGGTTAGGTGAAGAATCCTAAAAAGCGACCTGCTCTTAATAAGAATCACAAGCTGAAGTGTTATAAAGTACATGAAGACTGGGTTTTTATAGGCCTTATAGACAGACAGCTTGAGAGTGACTCCTGAAGGACCAGCACCACATCCTCTTGTACCACTGTTTGAAGAATTTATCTTCCAGAATCTGGCAGTAAGGTGTGGGAGTTCACTTTTAGTCCATCTCTTATCCTGAAATGTCCATCTTGCAGAGATGGACTAAATGATCTTCCAAAACTTCCTGCCAGATTCTGGAAGATGAATTCTTCAAACAGTGGTACAAGAGGATGTGGTGCTGGTCCTTCAGGAGTCACTCTCAAGCTGTCTGTCTATAAGGCCTATAAAAACCCAGTCTTCATGTACTTTATAACACTTCAGCTTGTGATTCTTATTAAGAGCAGGTCGCTTTTTAGGATTCTTCACCTAACCTAAGTCTCTGAGATCCTGACACCTCACACTTCTGAAGACTCCAGGTAGGTTTCAGTACTGGGAAATGGTGGCGCTGGAGACTAAAGGGTTCCTGATGGTTTCACACTTAATTCTTCACCTTAATTCTTAATTATTTTGCAGTTAACGTGTCTTTTCTTCTCCAGCTGTTTTTGTATGACCCCGCTGACCCAATGAGCATTTCACTGTCCAATGGTCATGCTTTAACTTTGCAATTTCTAGTATTACATTAGTATTGCGTCCTTCTCATGAGTATTTAATAATTTTTGACTTTTCAGTCTGAGTTAAATCTCTTTTTTGGCTCATTTTATCTGTAAAAGAAAACCTGCCTAATAATTCTGCACACCTGAATATAAGGCATTTTTCATTTCCAGCCCTCATGATCAATTATATATCACTTATAAATGATTAAAAACAATATTAATAGTAGTTATTAAGATTGATGTGGATTGGAATTGGTAAAATGTGCTTGGAAAAAAAATATGATCAGAAAATCAACTTGCCTAATAATTCTGCAGACAGTGTATGTATATATATATATATATATATATATATATATAACACACACACACACATATCATAAATACATATTTCAGTGGCTGGAGCTCATATTTTCAGGGCTGATGCATTATAAAAACCCATCTACAGAACAGTATATTTGATATTTGTCTATAAACACACATTTTGATTAAAAAAAGAACAAAGAAAAAAGGCCCAGTAAAGGGCATCAATCCCCACATGAGATGCTGCTGCTCTGCATGAGGGTCACAGGGGTCAGGGGGGTCAGAGGTCACAGGATGTAGCTGTAGTGAGAGAGCTCATGTTTCTGATGGATGCATCTGTAGCCTCGAGCGTCTCTGACCAGATTCACAACACACACACACACACACACACACACACACACACACACACACACACACACACACACACACACACACACACACACACACACACACACACACACACACACACACATTTCCACAGCACTCCTAACCCAGTCCTCTCTCTGTCTGCAGTGTGGTGGTCTTTGAAGGTCTCTGTGTGTGTGTGTGTGTGTGTGTGTGTGTGTGTGTGTGTGTGTGTGTGTGTGTGTGTGTGTGTGTGTGTGTGTGTGTGTGTGTGTGTGTGTGTGTGTGTGTGTGTGTGTGTGTGTGTGTGTGTGTGTGTGTGTGTGTGTCTTTGTTTTCTCATTGCTCTGAATCTCTCTGTCTCAGTGTAAGAGTGTAATTACTGTGAACGAACACTCTGATCTGTGACTCAGGCTCTTTACAGCATCACAGATCAATTCATCTCGTCTCTCGTATCAGAGTTTCTGCTTACAGTGAATCAGATGAAAGCATTCATGTTTCCGGTAGGGAAATCATATATTGTGTTGTAGTGGAAGTAGCCACTAGAGGCCAGTATGACAACCAATAAACAGCTTTCCTAGAGAACCAGCATGTTTACTAAACTAGCAGGAACTCAGGCAACTAATAACCTTGAGATTTACGGGGGGAAACTTCTCATATAATGCTTGCAAATAGTACTGGAAAAGAAGTATTTGAGAAAAATGAATCAGCACAACTGTTTTTAACATTGATAATAATCAGAAATGTTTCTTGAGCAGCAAATCAGCATTGCTATCTCACGTAACTATCATGAGTCCAGTAAAATCATGGTTAAATCACAGTACATGGTCACAAATCAGTAACATGGTATTGTAAATATGTCAGCCTATTACGTAAACGCGCTCAATCAAACTACAGCAGATTATGTGCATACATATGTATAATCAGGATGTATCAAATGTATAACAATGAGTGTTATAAATATTCAAATGAATAAAAGCTTCTGCTTGAATACTAGCAGGGAGTGTGTGTGTGTGTGTGTGTGTGTATTGCATGAGTGAGAAATGGAATGTCATAATTTTTGTTTACTGTTTGGAATATACTGTACGTCGGTGGAGAAATGCTCCGTTACCATGGAAACCTGCCATGCAAAGGTACTTGCCGCCTCTCAACCCTATCATAGCTGTCAAATCACAATGGGAACACTCTTCAGGAACTGAGATGAGTGTGTGTTAGAGAGAGAGAAGAGGGTGAAATAAGGAGGGTGGCGTGAACATACGGTCATAATCTGACAAACACCGGCCGTGACCCCTGCGTGACCCTCAAAACCAACTCTAATTACACTCATGAAGCACAGAACATGACTGTAACCGTGACAACGGCACGTCCAATCACATTCAGTCATGACTGTGACATCAGCGCAGCAGGACTCGTACTTTGCCACACAGACTTCTTTGACCTTTTCATGTCTAATAGACTAAACATTCGGGCCGGTGAAACGGTTTACCTGCGCTGACTGCCGGCGGTTCCTGAGGTCAGCAGTCAATCTCTCTGTTTCTAAGCGTTCGTCTCTGAGAGCAGCTTTTACGTGCCCTTTCGCTCTCCTTCAGAACCACTTACAACAAAAGCCACTTGTCAAACAAAACTAAAAGCTCTATTTTTGTATGTGGAGAGAGTGACTGGCAGCCCTCTGTGGAACTGCTGCGGTTTAAAGGAGGCGTTCGCACACAATACAGTGATCTGCAGTGACGAACATCTGAAAGTCACTTTCAATGAGAGTTATAAAATATCAGGGTTCTTTATTGGCATTGATGGTTCCATGAAGAACTTTTAACATCCACAGAATCTAAAGGTTATGTAGACTATTATAATGTTCTTCAAACTACGAAAAAATGGTTCTTTCAAGGACTGATCACTTAAAGGTTCTTTGAGGAACCAAAAATGTTTCTATATCATCACTGCAAAAAAAAAAAAAAAAAAAAAAAAAAATTGGAACCTTTATTTTTTAAGAGTATTATTTATTATAATTTTGTTATTTTTCACTTTGAAAAGTACTTTCTGCTATATAAAAGTAATATATTTCTGTACTAATTATACTAATTCTGTACTAATATATTTCTGTACTAATCTTCAAGTTAAACTGAACTTTTATTTTGGCGGGTTGCGGTGAAGAGCAGTGAGTTTGTGTGCGTATCTGCAGATAGTTTTCTGAACTTTTATTTTGGAGGGTTGCGGTAAAGAGCAGTGAGTTTGTGTGCGTATCTGCAGATAGTTTTCTGAACTTTTATTTTGGAGGGTTGCGGTAAAGAGCAGTGAGTTTGTGTGCGTATCTGCAGATAGTTTTCTGAACTTTTATTTTGGAGGGTTGCGGTAAAGAGCAGTGAGTTTGTGTGCGTATCTGCAGATAGTTTTCTGAACTTCTATTTTGGCGGGTTGCGGTAAAGAGCAGTGAGTTTGTGTGCGTATCTGCAGATAGTTTTCTGAACTTCTATTTTGGCGGGTTGCGGTGAAGAGCAGTGAGTTTGTGTGCGTATCTGCAGATAGTTTTCTGAACTTTTATTTTGGAGGGTTGCGGTAAAGAGCAGTGAGTTTGTGTGCGTATCTGCAGATAGTTTTCTGAACTTTTATTTTGGAGGGTTGCGGTAAAGAGCAGTGAGTTTGTGTGCGTATCTGCAGATAGTTTTCTGAACTTTTATTTTGGAGGGTTGCGGTAAAGAGCAGTGAGTTTGTGTGCGTATCTGCAGATAGTTTTCTGAACTTTTATTTTGGAGGGTTGCGGTGAAGAGCAGTGAGTTTGTGTGCGTATCTGCAGATAGTTTTCTGAACTTTTATTTTGGAGGGTTGCGGTAAAGAGCAGTGAGTTTGTGTGCGTATCTGCAGATAGTTTTCTGAACTTTTATTTTGGCGGGTTGCGGTGAAGAGCAGTGAGTTTGTGTGCGTATCTGCAGATAGTTTTCTGAACTTTTATTTTGGAGGGTTGCGGTGAAGAGCAGTGAGTTTGTGTGCGTATCTGCAGATAGTTTTCTGAACTTTTATTTTGGAGGGTTGCGGTGAAGAGCAGTGAGTTTGTGTGCGTATCTGCAGATAGTTTTCTGAACTTTTATTTTGGAGGGTTGCGGTAAAGAGCAGTGAGTTTGTGTGCGTATCTGCAGATAGTTTTCTGAACTTTTATTTTGGAGGGTTGCGGTAAAGAGCAGTGAGTTTGTGTGCGTATCTGCAGATAGTTTTCTGAACTTTTATTTTGGAGGGTTGCGGTAAAGAGCAGTGAGTTTGTGTGCGTATCTGCAGATAGTTTTCTGAACTTCTATTTTGGCGGGTTGCGGTGAAGAGCAGTGAGTTTGTGTGCGTATCTGCAGATAGTTTTCTGAACTTTTATTTTGGAGGGCTGCGGTTAAGAGCAGTGAGTTTGTGTGCGTATCTGCAGATAGTTTTCTGAACTTTTATTTTGGAGGGTTGCGGTGAAGAGCAGTGAGTTTGTGTGCGTATCTGCAGATAGTTTTCTGAACTTTTATTTTGGAGGGTTGCGGTAAAGAGCAGTGAGTTTGTGTGCGTATCTGCAGATAGTTTTCTGAACTTTTATTTTGGAGGGTTGCGGTAAAGAGCAGTGAGTTTGTGTGCGTATCTGCAGATAGTTTTCTGAACTTTTATTTTGGAGGGTTGCGGTAAAGAGCAGTGAGTTTGTGTGCGTATCTGCAGATAGTTTTCTGAACTTCTATTTTGGAGGGTTGCGGTAAAGAGCAGTGAGTTTGTGTGCGTATCTGCAGATAGTTTTCTGAACTTCTATTTTGGAGGGTTGCGGTAAAGAGCAGTGAGTTTGTGTGCGTATCTGCAGATAGTTTTCTGAACTTTTATTTTGGAGGGTTGCGGTAAAGAGCAGTGAGTTTGTGTGCGTATCTGCAGATAGTTTTCTGAACTTCTATTTTGGAGGGTTGCGGTAAAGAGCAGTGAGTTTGTGTGCGTATCTGCAGATAGTTTTCTGAACTTTTATTTTGGCGGGCTGCGGTGAAGAGCAGTGAGTTTGTGTGCGTATCTGCAGATAGTTTTCTGAACTTTTATTTTGGAGGGTTGCGGTAAAGAGCAGTGAGTTTGTGTGCGTATCTGCAGATAGTTTTCTGAACTTTTATTTTGGCGGGTTGCGGTGAAGAGCAGTGAGTTTGTGTGCGTATCTGCAGATAGTTTTCTGAACTTTTATTTTGGCGGGCTGCGGTGAAGAGCAGTGAGTTTGTGTGCGTATCTGCAGATAGTTTTCTGAACTTTTATTTTGGAGGGTTGCGGTAAAGAGCAGTGAGTTTGTGTGCGTATCTGCAGATAGTTTTCTGAACTTTTATTTTGGCGGGCTGCGGTGAAGAGCAGTGAGTTTGTGTGTGTATCTGCTGATAGTTTTCTGAACTTTTATTTTGGCGGGCTGCGGTGAAGAGCAGTGAGTTTGTGTGCGTATCTGCAGATAGTTTTCTGAACTTTTATTTTGGCGGGTTGCGGTGAAGAGCAGTGAGTTTGTGTGCGTATCTGCAGATAGTTTTCTGAACTTTTATTTTGGCGGGTTGCGGTGAAGAGCAGTGAGTTTGTGTGCGTATCTGCAGATAGTTTTCTGAACTTTTATTTTGGCGGGTTGCGGTGAAGAGCAGTGAGTTTGTGTGCGTATCTGCAGATAGTTTTCTGAACTTTTATTTTGGCGGGCTGCGGTGAAGAGCAGTGAGTTTGTGTGCGTATCTGCAGATAGTTTTCTGAACTTTTATTTTGGCGGGTTGCGGTGACGAGCTTTGTGCAGCCCTTGATTCATCAATAAAATCTTCTCAATTACGTAACATTCCGCGTTATACAGTAAAGTCCATTTTTATGACTGGATTCTGCAGAAACCATAGGCCCTATTATTTTTTTAAATTATTTTCAAAAGTTGCAGCCAGTTGTGCTGTTTCCAATAACATTACTTCAGCCAGCAGTTGAACGCCAACTAAGACCAATAATACAGCTATAAAATCACTGAATGTGTATTATTATACGGGGGCAAACAGACTCATCCTTCTAGAGAGTAAAAAGAAATGAAGAAGATGATTTATTTACTACAACAGAGTTTGTCTCCTCTTGCCAGAATGTCCACAGTGAACCTGATCTAAACAACAACTCTCTGCAGGCGATTCACAGAGGAAGGACACAGAATGTGACGCGAGCAAATGGAATCCCTTTATCAGATCAAAGCGTCAGTCGGAGCTTGACGGATGGGTGAAGATTCGTCTTTCATCACAGAGCAGAGGGAGGAGCGGATAAGAGACATTCAGACAGAACACCAGGAGATAAGAAAACTCAAAGGGATTCGAGGTAAAATCAAACATGTGACTTTAATTGGCCATAAGGACTGGAGACTGGAGGAATGGCAGACAGATGCTGCTGCGCTTCGGCGGCCTGTCAATCATCTCACTGTTTCTGTATGAATATGAAAGTGTGTTCATAAGGAAACTGCTTTCAGACCAGCCTCCGTCAGTCCCTCAGCTCACCATCGGTGTCGCCAAACCGCTCCGTCTCCAAAACGTTCGTACGCACGGGTCAGAGTTTGCGTGGAGGTGCGCAAATTTCCCGTCAACTTTGTTTTTATAAATCACAACCTATGCGTAGAAACTGGCGTACGCACGTTCAGATCCCAGGATCCAGTTCATATCATCATTTCCTGTTTCCTAAACACAATTCTGAGAAGCTTCTGAGGAATAAAAACATTGACGCCACAGAAGTATTAAACACGTTGGTCTGTCTTGAAACACGACAGACGACGCATACGGACACTAAACTGCTCCATTCCACATCGAAACACAGCGAGGGTTACTTCTGAACACATTTGCTAATTAAAGCTGCTAATTAATTCTCATTTACTAATTCACTAATGGAACTTCCATCGAGCGAGCGCGGCGCTCAGCAGGGAGGGCCGGTCGTAATTCACCGCCGTATTACAGGCTGCAATTAAGTTCTCTGGTCTGACTTCTGCCGTGATTAACTAGTCACGATCGCATTCATATTCTGAACGCACACTGAGAAAACCCCGACCGGCAGACTCAGAACGGGCAGGTGAAACCGCGTGATGAAGACATCCGTTCACATTTCTCTGCAGCCTCATTGAAGGAGTCAGTCCTGCTCGGCTAAAATAACAGCTGGATGTCACAGGCCACTTACACATGCAAAAGATTTGCCTTTTGTTTCCTGCCTTCATTAAACCCCGGGACTCACAAAAGCAAAGAAAAGCAGGCCTCCGTGGGCTTAAGCCTCACAGTCACGCTCACATAATGAAATCTAGATATCTTTTAATTATATTATTTCATATTCTTCAGAGACACAGGCCTGAAAGAAAGGACCGGAAAACGGCAACAATTAATTCATAGCCGAAAACAAAGGGCTCCAGCTTTTCTTGGAGCAAACAAAAGAGTTTGCCCATATTTATATGCAAATTTAATTTCTGGCCCATCAAGTAGCATGCAAAAATTAAAATCTCGTCAGATTGATGAGACAGCTTGTCAGCTGCTATATAGATGGGAACAAAGGAACAAACGGCGAGATGGTCGACTAGTAGTTCGACAACTGGCTGGTGGATTAGTGAGGTTAACTGGTGCTTTAAATCTCAGATCTGACATGAAACAGTAAAAGAACAGAGACTCCATCTTTAAAGCAGCACTTGTGCACAAATTCACCATCTAAATATGACTAAAATGAATAAATTAATGACTAAAGGCCTGTTCACACCAACAACAATAACTGCAACGATAACAATAAAGATATAGTTTCTAATTTGTATTTAAGTTTTTCATCTGATATCCGTTATATTTAATTTCATCTCAGCTTTATCTAACCCTTAAATGCATGACTGTTTCGCCAATCACTCTTACATATTCGGGTCTTTATCGACCCGGATCTATATCTAACACGGAAGGATCTCTACCTGTCGCGATAATATAAAACTCTTCTGATATTAGAGTAACAATTACAGAAGAATAAAATAAATCAAATTTTGTTACCTTTTGGAGCTTGAAAGGGCTCTGTTTGAGCAGATGTTTTATTCCATCATCACTGTCCTCTTCAGAGCTCATTTCCCAGTAAATTCAGCAAATAACGGGCTAGTTTTATGTTTGAGGTCATGAATATGAGCCCATTCGCGATCTCAAACGTATTCTCAAAACTATATAATTTTCAACATCTTCAAAATCAATATTTTGATCGCAAACAGCTTCACCAGATCCATCCAGTGACAGTTACAGTCATATTTGATTGCGTTCAGTACTTGCTCTGCAGTAAATCACTGAGCCATTTCATGTTTCTCTTATTTCGTTTTCTGTCTGAAAGAGTCGTCACTTCAGCATTGTGTTTCAGACATTTCCACCTTGTGGAATAAAGGTGAATTGCACTTATTCCATCATCTAAGATTCAATTATTGTTGTGCAGAAAAATATGCATACACTCATACACACCTCGGGTCGTTAGCGACCCCATACAATTTTTACAAAAAATGAATACAAAAATAGGCATTATTTTAAAATTGTATGATTTTTTTTTTCTTGTTATATTCTATGAATTGATATGAATTGATTAAGGAATACCAAGAAGGTTGATATCTAACTTTAAAAAATTAACGAGGAGGAGGGTAGTGAATGACGTCCCGGGTCACTAAAGACCCGAGGTATGCATTTAAGGGTTAAATTAACAGAAATTTAGAAGTTTAATCCTCTGGTGTTGTTTGGTCATTTTAGACTGAAAAAAATATGTTTGGAAATTTAAAAAAAATTATTTCACTGGAATGGTACAAAAATCTGTGACTTTTATGGCAGTTGCTATGTGACCCCCCAAAATTTGTGGAATTGATTCGAAACAGCTAAATGGTCATAAAAGAAAACAGTCGCACTTGTGTTGTTCATGGTCACTGGAAATGAATGGGAAAATAAGCAAAATACAGAAAATTTTTGTGTGTACAATCTACAAATCAGCCACGATGCAGAAAAAAGTGCACAGCAAGAAAGAGGTTACACTCTAGAGAGAACAAAACACACACAACCAGTGGTGTAATGTAATGAAGTAATAATACTTTGTTACAGTACTTAAGTAATTTTTGGGAGAATCTGTACTTTACTTGAGTTTTTATATTTCTGTCAACTTTTACTTTTACTCCAATACATTTTCCCAAAGCATTTCCGTTACTTACTACAAAATAAAGATGGAAGAACAGAGACTGCATGCAAGCATGTGCAAACAAGTTCTTGCACAACCGCGGTCGATTTCATTTTCCGGGTCGCGTCCATTGCTGGAGTGGCTGAGAAGAGTGCACTGTCATTATACAGTACGAGAGCGGCCTCTAGAGGTGACATAAAAACTATCACTGATGCCTCGTAGAGTTTGTTTTGAGTTTGTTTTGACACGTGACATGAGGCTGTGCGCTGCACAGAGCGGGACACTTCAAAAACGGATTTAAAACAGACAACAAAACGTTGCATATTTAAACTGTATCCTCATCATA
This sequence comes from Chanodichthys erythropterus, assembly GCF_024489055.1. Lineage (NCBI taxonomy): Eukaryota > Metazoa > Chordata > Actinopteri > Cypriniformes > Xenocyprididae > Chanodichthys > Chanodichthys erythropterus. Next base: position 775,095 of record NC_090227.1, on the reverse strand, counting down.
CAGCAACAGAAACATAAATCAGAAGTGTATTTGATTTTTTTTTTTGTTTTTTTGTTTTTTATCGGCACATATTTTGATTAGATAATCATCAAGTTTTCTAAAATAGGAGGTAAATAATGTGTGAAAGTACACATATAATAGACCCATGCTATGCCTTTGTGTGTAAAGATGGCAATTTTTAAGCATAACTGTTTGTATTTATATGAAATGGTAACAATTTACAATAAGAGTCCATTTGTAACATTAAATAAGGTTAATAAAAGTATTGTTCATTGTTAATTTGAACATTTACATTTTAACATTTTAAAGTTGTCTCTTACATTAGTTATAATGCACTATGAATTAACATGAACGATCAATGTATAATTAATATATTACGTTTTTTTATATTTAAAAATTACAATAAACATCTTGCCATTTTTTTAATTCAAAGAAACAAAATGTAAGAAAGAGTTAAAACTGAACACAATCTTGCTGCTCAAACTGTGTATAGAACAATTTTTAATTTTTTTTGCTCCTTTTGTATTTTACATGTACTTGTACTTTCAATACTTAAGTACGTTTAATATCAAAAAAATACTTTTCGTACTTAAGTACAAAAAAAAAAAAAATCACACACTTTAAAACTTTTACTCAAGTAACATTCTAAACAGTGACTTTAACTTCTACCAAAGTCATTTTCTGGTAAGATATCTACACTTTTACTCAAGTATGGTTTTTGAGTACTTTATACACCACTGAACACAACACACTATTATATACACACAAATAAACTGGTGTGGCTGTAACAATATGGCAAAACTGAGCCAGTAGACTGAAATAAGAGGCTGAAATCATTCCTGTTCATTTTTGTTGAATTTTGATGTTATGTGTAACAGAACCTCTTTCTTCTGTTCAGGTTTGAATAGAAAAAAATATCGCAAAAACTGACACTTCAAATGAACAGTTCAAAAAACCGTGACAAAAAAAATAAAAAAATAGTCTTTGAGAATGTTTAAATATATATCCAAATCAACAACTTTATAAAAATAAGTATTTGTGCCTAAAAACAACTAGAGAAGTCGTTTATATAGAGCTATACATGAATCTAGTGGTTACACCACGAAATTACAGACGTTTTTCTTTTTTTACTTCCACCAGATGGCACTAATCTACCTTCAAACATTGGATTTTAAAGGCATTGTCTCTATTTTAACATGAAATACAGCTTTAATTGAAAAATAATTAAAAAAATAGGGAAAAATGTGTATTATTTTCAATGGGAAAAAAAATGATCATAATTATTACATAATTATTAATTAGAAGCATGAAACTCTCTCAAAATACAAAATAAAAAATATTATTGAACAAAAGTATATTACATTGATTTTAATGAACATAAAATAAAGTTCCATTTCAGGGGTTCAGTCACGTTTGACCACGAATAACACAAGTGTGACCCCCAAATGAACAACACCAGAGAGTTAAATGTTTCTGGGTGTGAATTTGAGAGCAGAAAGCAGCGTTCAGCCTGTCTCTGTGAAACGACCCTTTAACCTGTTTATTCCTGCGAGGAAGTGGAGTGACGGGATCATTTTACGGTTAATCTCTAGAGGAAACCCGCTGCCCGGATCAATCCAGGTTAACTTACAGCCGCCCGGCGTGCTTAAATCCACACGCACCACTGCGAGAAACGGATACCTTCACTCTGCCGTCTGACACATAAATCTGGATTTGGAGAGCGTTCATGAGCGACACGCAATACGTCTTTTAAGCATTCTTTGGCTTTATGGAGGGACCCTGATACAACAGGCAGATCGAGTGAGCGTAAGCTTTCCAAAAGTCTGAAATGGAAACACGAATTCTAGTCATCTGATCACTTAAACCGTATTCCTGAGGATCTGAACATCTGTAATCTCCAGGGCACAATCGCTTCTCCACATTTCCCTGTCAAATGAATGAAGTGCAAACATGGGAAAGTGGTGATTGTGTTACACAGAGGTGGTAAACTGTGAAGTGAGGAACACTAAACGTCTCAGAAGTGGCTGTTTTGAGTGTCAGACCTGGATCTGCAGACGCTGAGCTCTATTAAAGCCAATGAGGTGTTTTCAGGAAAGCTGGACTCAAGCCTTCTGTGATTTTCTGCTTCAGTGGAAGCAAATGCTATATTTGGACCGTACCGGCAGAAAGACACTTTAATCTCAGCGCAGCCCATTATATTTATCTGAGCATATGTGCTTCATGTGTTGAAAAGCCCTTCACCTGTTTTCAGGAGTGGGAACGACACAATTCAGCAATGGACATCCAGAGAGAAAGAGATGTTTAAAAAACGGTAATAAAATATGACAAGATCTCAGAGTTAAACTATGAATTATGTCAGATAACACTTAAAAACATGGTCAGGTCAAAGTGTCTGAATAATTTTTGGTTCCAAATTTTTATCAATTTTACTGGTAGTCCACTGTATGAAGAATGGTTGGGTATAATATGTCACAGTTTACTTTATTTTGCTATCCTCACTTACAGGAATGAACGATAGTGTCCTGAACCCACTAGTAAAAATATATCAAAAATTGTATCTAGTGTCTGAATATTGTTTTCAAAATGTCTGGAAAAATTATATAAAATTATAATATATATATACAGTACAGTCCAAAAGTTTGGAACCAATAAGATTTTTAATGTTTTTAAAAGAAGTTTTGTCTGCTCACCAAGGTTACATTTATTTAATTAAAAATACAGTAAAAACAGTAATATTGTGAAATATTATTACAATTTAAAATAACTGTGTACTATTTGAATATATTTGACAAAGTAATTTATTCCTGTGATCAAAGCTGAATTTTCAGCATCGTTACTCCAGTCTTCAGTGTCACATGATCCTTCAGAAATCATTCTAATATGCTGATCTGCTGCTCAAGAAACATTTAATGTGTACAATTGTACAAAATATTTGTGTACAATATTTTTTTTCAGGATTATTTGATGAATAGAAAGTTCAAAAGAACAGTGTTTATCTGAAATCTAATCTTTTGTAACATTATAAACGTCTTTACTGCCACTTTTGATTGATTTCATGCATCCTTGCTGAATAAAAGTATTTTTATACTATATATTTATAATTTCTTTAATTTCTTTTCAAAAATATAAAAATAAAACTTCTTATTGACCCCAAACTTTTGAACGGTAGTGTATAATGCTACAGAAGCTTTGTATTTCAGATAAATGCTGTTCTTTTGAACTTTCTATTCATCAAGGAATCCTGAAAAAAAAAGTACACAACTGTTTTCAACATTGAAAATAATCATAAATGTTTCTTGAGCATCAAATCATCATATTAGAATGATTTCTGAAGGATCATGTGACACTGAAGACTGGAGTAATGATGCTGAAAATTCAGCTTTGATCACAGGAATAAATTACTTTGTCAAATATATTTAAATAGTACACAGTTATTTTAAATTGTAATAATATTTCACAATATTACTGTTTTTTACTGTATTTTTAATTAAATAAATGTAGCCTTGGTGAGCAGATGAAACTTCTTTTAAAAACATTAAAAATCTTAGTGGTTCCAAACTTTTGGACTGTACTGTATATATATATTATACTTTTATATTATTTTTTCAGACATTTTGAGGCTTTTCCAATTGTTGCTGAGTACTGGTTTGTATTTTTAAAATAATTCTGCAGAGTATTTTCTAGCGAATTATTATTTTTTTTTTAGACCAAAAGTAAATTTTATCAAATAAATTTTAAACATTTTTATTCAATATTGCCAAAATTGCCCACAAATAGTGCTTTTTTGGTCAAAGATTTAGGTGCATGAGCTCAGATATAGGAGGCCTACCATCAATTAGATCCAAAAAGAAATACAAAACCTGTGATAATTGAAAGAAAACAAGTTGACAATTTGGTGATAATAAAGAGTAACAAGAGATTTATAAGCAATTTTTTGTAGGCCGATCATTTTTGTACTGGAACACCACAAGTGTAACAAGGTGTGTGTTTACAAAAAATCTCCCAAAATTCGAGTGAGTAAAGTTTTAGTCCAATGTGACAACGTTAACTAGCATTTTCAGAAAAAAAGAAAATCCTCTCCAGGTCAAAATGACCCGAACACAAGCTGAGGGTTAAGCATTCTTTAGCTTTACGGCGGCACCCTGATACCCACACAGATCACATGAGCGCAAGCCTTCCAAAATGTCCAGGTTTTCCATGATCATGTTTAATAAACACATTAAGTATTATATAAATAATGGTAATTTTTATCTACTAAAATAATAAGGTTTACTTGCCAGTCCATTTGTCAAAATGTTGAGAGTTTTAAATAAGAAACAAAAGCATGGTTATAAGATCACTTAAAATCAGCAATTATGAGAAATAAAGTCACATTGTGACGTATGAAGTTGCACGTGAGATACAAAGCTCGAGACATTAAGATCTCTTCTGAACCTCAGATTACTGGAGACATCAGCAAACTATTGATCTCATGAAGGGCTGTGAGAAATGAGCGGGTTAGGGATGGACCCACCGTGCTGGTGCTGGTCAGAGGCGGACGCTGTGGCGTTGAGTCCTGGAGAGGACGGAGCCTCCACCGCCTCCATTATAGGAGGACTGGTGTTGAGCTGCCCAACCGGAGGAGGCCACGGCAGATCCTTTATGACTTTAATCTCTACTGCAGAGAGCCAGACAGAACCAGAGAAAGAGGGATAGAGAAAGGGAGGGCAGGAGAAAGGAGAGAGGAGCGTCAGTGAAGGCAGGATCAGGTCAGCAGGGCAAACAGTCACAGACTTGGAAACAGGAAACAGGAAGGAAACAAACAGCAATGCAGAGCGTTCAACCCTATAAAACCTACTTTTTCCTCCATATCCTCACTATATGAGCCATAAAAGCCTGATGCATCAAATATGATACTCAACACAATATATATGCATTATTTTTAAGATTTTGCCTAAAGGTTTAATAACTTCATTTCTAAAACAACAGATTCTTCTGATTATTATGTCAGGCTTCACAGGGTTAACTAATAAAACACTGATAAGCGCTCTGAGAGTGATGTGAACAGAGTCGACTCCTAGTAAAGACACTAAGAAGTCTTTGTGGGATTCAAATTATTATTTTTTCCATATTATATGGGTCATTAGGAACACACACACACACACAGCACCTCCTCCATATGCTGCTTTCATTACAGACGTGTCAGATCTTGTCTAGTGTGTTATTCAAAGACAATAAATGGAGTAAACAAATGCACTTTTCTCTTTCTCTCTCTATTAATGCAGCTTTCCTGGATGTAATCTTGTCCAAGTGCAGCCATCCAGTGACAGCAAATCTATTCTAGTGAACATCCCACTCGTTTACAAGAGAAGCGGACCCATATCATAACAGAGAGAGCATGAATCTGTCTGGACCCTAATACAGCTATATTCATGAACCAAAATATGTTATACTAAGTTATTAAAGTGCCCCTATTATGCTATTTTAAAGGGACTCTACAACACATTTACATGCATTCAAGGTCAAAATCACTTCAATGTTCTCATAATATCCACTGCAGCATCAGCTCTTTTCTCTCAGTGTCTGAAACGGTTCGATCAAGGACTCGGTCTCTCTAAACCCCGCCTTTCTGAGAGCTGCTCTGCTGTGATTGGTCAGAAACCAGACACTCATTATCATATCTGAATCTCAGCTCTTGATTCACAGTGATACAAACAGTAACGGTTTACCGTATCAATCTCATCAAAGTGGATTTGCTTTGGTCTTCTCGATATGAACAGTCTCAGATTCAACTACAGTGATTGAGGGCGGGGCAAAGAGACTGTTCAGCCAATGAACACCAGAGGCTGACATTATGCAAATTAGTTCCAAACCTACATAGATTCAGCAGGAAGTGAGACTGAATTACTGACGACTCGTTTCAGTTCAGAATCGATTCTTTCTTTCAGAAGACAAAAACTCCATATGTGACCAGTCACGGAAAGTAGGGACACAAGTCGGTTCTGGGGCATTTTGAGTTATTCACAGATTCTGAAAGTGTAGTCTCCAAGCTTTCCAACGATGTGTGACACATGGAAATCTGATAATATTTGGAGAAGTTGTGGCCATTTGAAGGTAGTCATTCAAGAAAGCTCTATAGGGAGAAAAACGCCTCTAAAGTTGCAGTTCTCGCCTGTTCTCACCTGCTGGGAGTGACAATAGGGCTCATTTACATCTCATTTAGATAAGCCATACCCCCTGTAAAGCTGCATGGACCGCATACTATTAATAATAAAGGTTAATGTGCATTATAAATGTCAGTAATTTATCTTTTTTGACTTTTATAAAAATGATTTAGAGGCTGAAATATGTGACTTTTTTGTCAAAACTTTATTTGAACTTGTGCATTGTAGATAACATGTTGCAAGACACTCCTTTAAAATCTGCCCATCATTTTTAATGTTATTATTTTAATGTTTATGTAAAGAAAAAGTACATATTGATGCTAATTTTATTTTTTATTTGCTGGTTTTCTACATAAAACTTGGTGAATTGACTTTTTGAACAGGATTCTGTGATAACCGTGATCATTTTGGTCACTATAATCATGAAATGAAATTTTCTCAGCTGAGAAGCCTGTTAAAGAAGAATAGGCAATCCAGGAACTGACTGGACTAACAGAGGCCAGAGATCGCTAACTATGCCTATTCAAAACACTTTTCAAGACAATAAATACACGATTGAGACGATGAATGCATGTATTGACTGAATTTGCGTCTGAATAGCGCTGGCTCCGTGGGCGTGGCCGCATTAGCGGATAATGAGCTGAATCACAGACTTCTGACATGGCTCTCTTTTCATACAGATTACATAAACACAGAAGGTTTGTTTTCGATTTGACTTGCACAATTTAAAATCTGACATTTCAACATTTTTTCAGACACAAGTATAATTTTTTTATGATTAGTATTCACTAAGTTAGAGTTCATTTTCTGAGAACTCAGATTGGACTTTGTTCAGAGGGAGACGAGAGATCACGCATCATGTTAGTTTTCTTTATTTTTCAAAAAGCACAACATTTTGTTGTTACTCTGAGTGTACACAAATAAAAGAAGACATTCTATAGTTTCAATTGATATATTACTTATGTCTCTATGACAAAAAATGACAGAGTATTTTAAGTCTGTTTTGCTGCAATGTGAAAAAAATCCTGCAAAATGCGCCGGCGCGTTACGCGACTCCAGAGAGGTAATGTCTTATTATGCCGCTTTCAGTGAGCACTTGTTCATAAGCATCCGGCTTGTCGAAGAAGTACTTCAAAACATTTTCGGTGTAACGGCCACAGTTCTTCATTGAATTTTGATATCAGCTAGAGCCGGCCAGAGCGCTGCATAATAAGTAGCCACGCTTCCCAGTATGGAAATACACACAGACAATGACACGCCCCTACTGCGTGCTAGAATCTCCGAAAAACAAGCAGATTTCAACCTCAAAATGTACGCTTTTAAATATACCAATACTGCTATCTCAAACACGGAAAGGCTTCTTCATGATCTCAACTAACAGATTCTGCAAAAAAAAACGAAAATCACCAATTTTGAAAAAAAAACAACACTTCTTTCTCATTTTGCTCAAGAGTTGTGCTGCCGACTTGTGTCCTGATAATAATATAATACAATATTTCAACTATAAAATCATGCACCAAAAAAATTCAATCATTTTAAATGGTAAAATTGAATGTAAAGAATGAAAAACAGATTTGCTAAAGACATTTAACAGTCTTATTAAATGATAGATTAGCATTTTTAAAGAATTATTTAAAAGAGTGTTCAATGCTGACAAAGATGATCTATATGTAAACATACAGGAAATGAGCATGCACAATTAAATATCCTATATCGACAGTGATAGGGATGTACAATATATTGGCCACAATATCGGTATCGGCTGATTTATGTTCATTTATTGGCCCAATAAAAAAAATGTGTCCGATATATTAAAGCCGATAAGTAATGGATTATTTCCTTCAGCTGAGACGCTTCAGATGTGCACTGTTTGCATGATGGTTTTGAATTGCTTTAAATATATCGGCCAATTATTTGCTTTCAAATATAAAGAATTATCGGTTATCGTATCGGGCCAAATGTTCATATCGACGCATCCCTATCGACAGATAAAGATCAATTAAAATATATTGCACCATTATAATGTGTACACAAAAACAACACTGAAGGACAGTTTAATGTACTGCAAAGAATCACATTGTACATCTCCAGATCAATGTTCTGTGTGGTACTTCTTTAGTTATTAGCATAGCTTGTAATGACATGGTGACTATATTACAACTTCATTAGAAAGAGACATGACTGTGCACATCTGTGCGTTTATTAATTCGTGGCAACATTAGCCACAGTTTCTTTGCATCTCGACTCCTCCCAGTGACCAGTTCTGTATGTGAACCAGTTAATTAAAAACACGACAGAGTGTGTCCGTGAGCACTGGGAGTTTGTTGTGGAAGAAATGAGACGTCGCTGTCACTTAAGCCCTGAGCTGCGTCTCTTTATTAATGAAACACGGAACAAATCCCTTCATTTTGCTTTCTGTGCATCTTCTCCCTGTCGATGCGCTGACAGAAACAGAGCTCGGCACGACACACAATCCAAAACAAACACCAGACACAAACAGAACCGCTCCCGGAGGCCGGACGGATGCGAACGCACAGTGAAACTCAAAGCAAACACACTTGTGATTCATTTGGCATCGGCTGCTCTCAACGCTTGACAGGAGAACGAGCAAAACTGCCAGCGCATCCAGAATAAAGCTGGCAGCTTGTTGACCGCCCTGTCAGGCCGCCGTGCGTTTTACGAGACGATAAACGGACTCAAGCTCTCGGTTATGAACTCGCCCTTGTCTTTGACTCCAGAGGGGAATCATTTAACAAACTTCTAGGAGAGAGAAATAAACATTAAAGAGGACCTATAATGCTTGATGTTGTTTTTGTGCTCTACTAGAACAGGTTTTCATGCTTGAATGTTGATTATTTTCCTCATATTCTCCATTGTTGCAGCTCCTCTCTTTTTCCAGTCTGTCAGTAACGCTCTGTTTAGTTCCTGTCTCTATGAAGCCCCGCCTTCTGAAAAGCATAATGTGCTCTGATTGGTCGGCTGGAGCAGTGTGTTGTGATTGGTGTTTGGGAAATGTCCCGCCCCTTACCATAACCGCCAGTTTCAACACACTACTAACTAACTCAACCAGGCCCCGCCCCTTTATTCTGCGCATGAATTATTTAAATGAGGAATATTCTGACATGTTTATTCCTGGAAGAAAACTCAAGACTACACTGGAGGCGTTTCAGGGAGAAACATTGACACTGATATAGAGAAGAACTCCCACTGGAGGGACTCTGGAATCCTTTTTCATGCTCAAACAACAGCATTACACACTAAAGAAAGATGATGCATAATAGGTGAGAATCTCGAGCCAGCAGAATAACGCTCTTCTGAGAACGATGAGCATTGCTCACCAACGGCGTGATATGATGGCAACTGACAGAGCCGCCATTATCCGTTGGCTTTTTGCTGAATTGTCCCGATCTAGAGAGTGAGAGTGAGGTCAGCCTTTTTGACAGCTAATATAATAACTTCCTCCGCGGCGGGTGAAGTAAAGGCCTGCCAGCAGCCTGATTAAAGAGCTAATTCTCATTCGGCTCTGCAGATTAGCGTGTAATTGTTTTGGGAGAGGGAAGCTTCGTCTCTCGTCCCCTGTAGGAAGGCAGAGAAGTGAATTCGCACAGGTCGCACACATTCGCTGACACTCAGATAAGATGAATTGTGTATCGCAGCTCTTCCATGCTGAAGGTGAACTCGGTTAAGAGGCTGTAACGCTTCTTGCGTTAAGCCAGAAAGCATTTGCTGGCGTCTTTTGAAAAGCGCTCGCCCTGTGGTAATGCAGCATATTGTGAGGATTAGTGCGTTTTACAGCCTTGGCAAAATCCCTCATGCTAAATGACTGTGTTGGTAAACAGGAGCTCTGGAGGAGGAGGTGATGTTTTGTCTTCATTTCAGGGTGTTTTCACACTTTGCTCCAATTTTGGCTTGTACTGTATGTGCTCGAAATTTACTGAACCGAGACTATCTAAGGAAGTAGTTGAACAGAAGTTTGCATACATTTTTTGCATATTCAAACATACAAAATGAACTTTAAACGTTAAAGCTTAAATGAAACAAACTGAGAGGTGGGAGGTGATATTGATGGTTTGCTTTTGGTCCGCTATGCTTGTATTGTGCATTGCTTTATATACGTAACCACATGAAGTCAAATGAATTTGAACACAGCCATAAGGGTAAATGATGACTGATTTTTAATTTTTGGGTGAACTATACCTTTAATGTTTTTTTTATTAATATGGAAATATTAAATATCTCATTACTCGTGTGATATTGTGTTTGTTACTCATGTGATATTGCGTTCGTTACTCGTGTGATATTGCGTTCGTTACTCGTGTGATATTGTGCTTGTTATTCGTGTGATATTGTGCTTGTTACTCGTGTGATATTGTGTTCGTTACTCATGTGATATTGTGCTCGTTACTCGTGTGATATTGTGTTCGTTACTCGTGTGATATTGTGCTCGTTACTCGTGTGATATTGTGCTTGTTATTCGTGTGATATTGTGCTTGTTACTCGTGTGATATTGTGTTCGTTACTCATGTGATATTGTGTTCGTTACTCGTGTGATATTGTGCTCGTTACTCGTGTGATATTGTGCTTGTTATTCGTGTGATATTGTGCTTGTTACTCGTGTGATATTGTGCTTGTTACTCGTGTGATATTGTGCTTGTTACTCGTGTGATATTGTGCTTGTTATTCGTGTGATATTGTGCTTGTTACTCGTGTGATATTGTGCTTGTTACTCGTGTGATATTGTGTTCGTTACTCGTGTGATATTGTGCTTGTTACTCGTGTGATATTGTGTTCGTTACTCGTGTGATATTGTGCTTGTTACTCGTGTGATATTGTGTTCGTTACTCGTGTGATATTGTGCTTGTTACTCGTGTGATATTGTGTTCGTTACTCGTGTGATATTGTTTTGTTACTCGTGTGATATTGTGCTTGTTATTCGTGTGATATTGTGCTTGTTACTCGTGTGATATTGTGCTTGTTACTCGTGTGATATTGTGCTTGTTATTCGTGTGATATTGTGCTTGTTACTCGTGTGATATTGTGCTTGTTACTCGTGTGATATTGTGTTCGTTACTCGTGTGATATTGTGCTTGTTACTCGTGTGATATTGTGTTCGTTACTCGTGTGATATTGTGTTCGTTACTCGTGTGATATTGTGCTTGTTACTCGTGTGATATTGTGTTCGTTACTCATGTGATATTGTGTTCGTTACTCGTGTGATATTGTGTTCGTTACTCATGTGATATTGTGCTTGTTACTCATGTGATATTGTGTTCGTTACTCGTGTGATATTGTGCTCGTTACTTGTGTGATATTGCGTTCGTTACTCGTGTGATATTGTGCTTGTTACTCGTGTGATATTGTGCTTCTTACTCGTGTGATATTGTGTTCGTTACTCGTGTGATATTGTGTTCGTTACTTGTGTGATATTGCGTTCGTTACTCGTGTGATATTGTGCTTGTTACTCGTGTGATATTGTGCTTCTTACTCGTGTGATATTGTGTTCGTTACTCGTGTGATATTGTGCTTGTTACTCGTGTGATATTGTGCTTGTTACTCATGTGATATTGTTTTGTTACTCGTGTGATATTGTGTTCGTTACTCGTGTGATATTGCGTTCGTTACTCGTGTGATATTGTGCTTGTTACTCATGTGATATTGTTTTGTTACTCGTGTGATATTGCGTTCGTTACTCGTGTGATATTGTGCTTGTTACTCATGTGATATTGTTTTGTTACTCGTGTGATATTGTGTTCGTTACTCGTGTGATATTGTGCTTGTTACTCGTGTGATATTGTGCTTGTTACTCATGTGATATTGTTTTGTTACTCGTGTGATATTGTGTTCGTTACTCGTGTGATATTGCGTTCGTTACTCGTGTGATATTGTGCTTGTTACTCATGTGATATTGTTTTGTTACTCGTGTGATATTGCGTTCGTTACTCGTGTGATATTGTGCTTGTTACTCATGTGATATTGTTTTGTTACTCGTGTGATATTGCGTTCGTTACTCGTGTGATATTGTGCTTGTTACTCGTGTGATATTGTGCTTGTTACTCGTGTGATATTGCGTTCGTTACTCGTGTGATATTGTGCTTGTTACTCGTGTGATATTGTGCTTGTTACTCGTGTGATATTGTGCTTGTTACTCGTGTGATATTGTGTTTGTTACTCGTGTGATATTGTGTTTGTTACTCGTGTGATATTACATCCGTTACTCGTGTGATATTGTGCTTGTTACTCATGTGATATTGTTTTGTTACTCGTGTGATATTGCGTTCATTACTTGTGTGATATTGCGTTCGTTCTTCGTGTGATATTGTGTTCGTTACTCGTGTGATATTGTGTTCGTTACTCGTGTGATATTGTGTTCGTTACTCGTGTGATATTGTGCTCGTTACTCGTGTGATATTGTGTTCGTTACTCGTGTGATATTGTGTTCGTTACTCATGTGATATTGTGTTCGTTACTCGTGTGATATTGTGTTCGTTACTCGTGTGATATTGTGCTCGTTACTCGTGTGATATTGTTTTGTTACTCGTGTGATATTGTGTTCGTTACTCGTGTGATATTGTGTTCGTTACTCGTGTGATATTGTGCTCGTTACTCGTGTGATATTGTGCTCGTTACTCGTGTGATATTGCGTTCGTTACTCGTGTGATATTGTGTTTGTTACTCGTGTGATATTACGTTCGTTACTCGTGTGATATTGTGCTTGTTACTCATGTGATATTGTGCTCGTTACTCATGTGATATTGTGTTCGTTACTCGTGTGATATTGTGTTCGTTACTCGTGTGATATTGTGCTCGTTACTCGTGTGATATTGCGTTCGTTACTCGTGTGATATTGTGTTCGTTACTCGTGTGATATTGTGTTCGTTACTCGTGTGATATTGTGCTTGTTACTCATGTGATATTGTGTTCGTTACTCGTGTGATATTGTGCTTGTTACTCGTGTGATATTGTGTTCGTTACTCGTGTGATATTGCGTTCGTTACTCGTGTGATATTGCGTTCGTTACTCGTGTGATATTGCGTTCGTTACTCGTGTGATATTGTGTTCGTTACTCGTGTGATATTGTGTTCGTTACTCGTGTGATATTGTGTTCGTTACTCGTGTGATATTGTGCTTGTTACTCATGTGATATTGTGCTTGTTACTCATGTGATATTGTGCTCGTTACTCATGTGATATTGTGCTTGTTACTCGTGTGATATTGCGTTCGTTACTCGTGTGATATTGTGTTCGTTACTCGTGTGATATTGTGTTCGTTACTCGTGTGATATTGTGCTTGTTACTCATGTGATATTGTGCTTGTTACTCATGTGATATTGTGCTCGTTACTCATGTGATATTGTGCTTGTTACTCGTGTGATATTGTGTTCGTTACTCGTGTGATATTGTGTTCGTTACTCGTGTGATATTGTGCTTGTTACTCGTGTGATATTGTGTTCGTTACTCGTGTGATATTGTGTTCGTTACTCGTGTGATATTGTGTTCGTTACTCGTGTGATATTGTGCTCGTTACTCGTGTGATATTGTGCTCGTTACTCATGTGATATTGTGCTTGTTACTCATGTGATATTGTGCTTGTTACTCGTGTGATATTGTGTTCGTTACTCGTGTGATATTGTGTTCGTTACTCGTGTGATATTGTGTTCGTTACTCGTGTGATATTGTGTTCGTTACTCGTGTGATATTGTGCTTGTTACTCATGTGATATTGTGCTTGTTACTCATGTGATATTGTGCTCGTTACTCATGTGATATTGTGCTTGTTACTCGTGTGATATTGCGTTCGTTACTCGTGTGATATTGTGTTCGTTACTCGTGTGATATTGTGTTCGTTACTCGTGTGATATTGTGCTTGTTACTCATGTGATATTGTGCTTGTTACTCATGTGATATTGTGCTCGTTACTCATGTGATATTGTGCTTGTTACTCGTGTGATATTGTGTTCGTTACTCGTGTGATATTGTGTTCGTTACTCGTGTGATATTGTGCTTGTTACTCATGTGATATTGCGTTCGTTACTCGTGTGATATTGTGTTCGTTACTCGTGTGATATTGTGCTTGTTACTCATGTGATATTGTGCTCGTTACTCATGTGATATTGTGCTCGTTACTCGTGTGATATTGCGTTCGTTACTCGTGTGATATTGTGTTCGTTACTCGTGTGATATTGTGTTCGTTACTCGTGTGATATTGTGCTTGTTACTCATGTGATATTGTGCTCGTTACTCGTGTGATATTGTGTTCGTTACTCGTGTGATATTGTGTTCGTTACTCGTGTGATATTGTGCTTGTTACTCATGTGATATTGTGTTCGTTACTCGTGTGATATTGTGTTTGTTACTCGTGTGATATTGTGTTTGTTACTCGTGTGATATTGTGTTCGTTACTCGTGTGATATTGTGCTTGTTACTCATGTGATATTGTGCTCGTTACTCGTGTGATATTGTGCTCGTTACTCATGTGATATTGTGTTTGTTACTCGTGTGATATTACATCCGTTACTCGTGTGATATTGTGTTCGTTACTCGTGTGATATTGTGTTCGTTACTCGTGTGATATTGTGTTCGTTACTCGTGTGATATTGTGTTCGTTACTCATGTGATATTGTGCTTGTTACTCATGTGATATTGTTTTGTTACTCGTGTGATATTGTGCTTGTTACTCGTGTGATATTGTGTTCGTTACTCGTGTGATATTGTGTTCGTTACTCGTGTGATATTGTGTTTGTTACTCGTGTGATATTACATCCGTTACTCGTGTGATATTGTGTTTGTTACTCGTGTGATATTGTGTTTGTTACTCGTGTGATATTGTGTTTGTTACTCGTGTGATATTGTGTTCGTTACTCGTGTGATATTGTGTTCGTTACTCGTGTGATATTGTGTTCGTTACTCGTGTGATATTGTGTTTGTTACTCATGTGATATTGTTTTGTTACTCGTGTGATATTGTGTTCGTTACTCGTGTGATATTGTGTTTGTTACTCGTGTGATATTGTGTTTGTTACTCGTGTGATATTGTGTTCGTTACTCGTGTGATATTGTGCTTGTTACTCATGTGATATTGTGCTCGTTACTCGTGTGATATTGTGCTCGTTACTCATGTGATATTGTGTTTGTTACTCGTGTGATATTACATCCGTTACTCGTGTGATATTGTGTTCGTTACTCGTGTGATATTGTGTTTGTTACTCGTGTGATATTGTGTTCGTTACTCGTGTGATATTGTGCTTGTTACTCATGTGATATTGTGCTCGTTACTCGTGTGATATTGTGTTTGTTACTCGTGTGATATTACATCCGTTACTCGTGTGATATTGTGTTCGTTACTCGTGTGATATTGTGTTCGTTACTCGTGTGATATTGTGTTCGTTACTCGTGTGATATTGTGTTCGTTACTCGTGTGATATTGTGTTCGTTACTCGTGTGATATTGTGTTCGTTACTCGTGTGATATTGTGCTTGTTACTCGTGTGATATTGTGTTCGTTACTCGTGTGATATTGTGTTCGTTACTCGTGTGATATTGTGTTCGTTACTCGTGTGATATTGTGTTCGTTACTCGTGTGATATTGTGTTCGTTACTCGTGTGATATTGTGTTCGTTACTCGTGTGATATTGTGTTCGTTACTCGTGTGATATTGTGTTCGTTACTCGTGTGATATTGTGTTCGTTACTTGTGTGATATTGTGTTCGTTACTCGTGTGATATTGTGTTCGTTACTTGTGTGATATTGCGTTCGTTACTCGTGTGATATTGCGTTCGTTACTCGTGTGATATTGTGCTTGTTACTCGTGTGATATTGTGTTCGTTACTCGTGTGATATTGTGTTCGTTACTCGTGTGATATTGTGTTCGTTACTCGTGTGATATTGTGTTCGTTACTCGTGTGATATTGTGTTCGTTACTCGTGTGATATTGTGTTCGTTACTCGTGTGATATTGTGTTCGTTACTCGTGTGATATTGTGTTCGTTACTCGTGTGATATTGTGTTCGTTACTTGTGTGATATTGTGTTCGTTACTCGTGTGATATTGTGTTCGTTACTCGTGTGATATTGCGTTCGTTACTCGTGTGATATTGTGTTCGTTACTCGTGTGATATTGTAACGAACACAATATCACACGAGTAACGAACATTATCACACGAGTAACGAACACAATATCAAACGAGGTCTGTTGCGGGGTGGATGTGTTAAATCTGTTAATAATTTTAGCGCGTTGCTTTTTCCCCCATAACTAATTAATTAAATTAACATGTTAAATCAACAGCTGTAATATATATGTACACACATATATATGGTTCATCTGAAGATGTAAAAACCATCTCAGAATCATGAAGTAGGAACAGTGGGATCATGAAGACTCTACAACATCATTTGTGTTTGCCATTAGTCTCAAAATGAAATGATTTTATGATTGCAAAGCCGCAACAACACCAATTACGACACCGATTACACACTGCTCCTGTGATAGACACACTTCTGCACTCTCTCAGAGCTCATTTTACCAAATTACAATGAATGAGTTACTCATGCAACTCTGTCACCAAATAATAGCCAATTTAATAAAAATGGGAGAAGTGCTGCAATATTACAAGCACCAGCCTCAGATTAATATTCATGCACGACACACACACACACACACAGCTTTGAACTTTGGCTGAGCTCACCAATCTGCCACGGCTCTGAGTTGATGAGTTAGTGTTACGCAGTGTGTCTATTCCATGTCCTTTCCTTGAACTGCCACCAAAATTGGGGGAACAGTGTTCAAAAAAGCTGCCTCAATTTCCCACAATTCCCCTGGGCAGAGCTCAGGCAGGCTGGCCGGGTTTATCTCATGTTCCAGTGCCCTGATTTAAGAGCAATCGCACAGCAGAGACGCTACAGGGTTGGTTCATCCAGAACCAGGGCGCAGTAAACAGCACAACGGATTGATTTCATTTCACACTTTTCACGCAAACCTAATTAAGGCATCAAGACAGAAAAAAGGACCATTTAGACACGATCAAGCTTTAGGCAGGATGAAGCCGAGCGCTCTAACAGATTCCACGATAAGACAAATCCAATATGAAATATTAAACTCTCAGGGCCTGATGTACTGAAGCGTTTAGTACTGTGCTGAGACGACATAAGTGACAAGGTTAGCATTAATAGTATCCGACAGCGCTGGTCGTATCTGAGACTCTCAAAAATATCATCAAGCATCCGTACAGATGTTGCACTGACTCAATAACATCCACAATCCTCTGCAGGCATCAGTCTGCCAAGGCTTTTTAAGACTCAATTCAAGCTAAAAGCGACTTCGAGGAGTGTTCGTTCTCTTAAAGAGTCTCTTGATCGGCTTCTGGATCATGCTGCTGGCAAATTGTATGCATATTTAAAACTGGGGGGTGTGAGATAATTATACAGTATGTATAGCTGTGGAAATGTGTGTTGCCTACGCCTCAGGCACAATTAGAAAAGTCAAGCACCTTTTCGAAGAGCTCACAGCAGTTTCTGTGGCATTTCAGCGCTGCCATCTGTGATAAATAAGTCGATAAATGTTGTTAGAGTGTGAGCGGGAACAGATTTCTCCACACTGCTGGATGTGTCTGACAGAGGAGATACAAAGGTCAAGATTCACTGAAATCTTTTTAATGTCAGCATGAAAGAGAAGTTACACTAGTCTTTTTGTCTCTATTGTGCCGTATATCAGAGTGAAATGTTACAGGAACAAGAACAAATGTAGGGCGGGGCTTGATTTTGATTGGATGGTTGTGGTTTGCTATTGGTGGATCTCATGTGAGTGACAGGTTGCCCCGCCCTCATCATCAGAGAAGAGAAGAGATTCTGATTCAAGATTACCAGAACATGAATTTAACACAATAATGATGTGCACCGATAAATCATTTAGAATAAACACTGCAATATTCCATAAAAAAATTAGAAATGTTAAAATTTTATTTCATGGTGACTTTAGTAATAATGTTAAGAAAAAAAAGACAAGAACATCACTTGGGAATAACTTGATTCTTAGGTTAGACAAAAAGAAGATAGAAGTTAAGGATGAAACTTAAGGATGTTTCATGAATCTTGCCACAGGTGTGTGTGTGTGTGTGTGTGTGTGTGTGTGTGTGTGTGTGTGTGTGTGTGTGTGTGTGTGTGTGTGTGTGTGTGTGTGTGTGTGTGTGTGTGTGTGTGTGTGTGTGTGTGTGCGTGTGTGTGTGTGCGTGTGTGTGCGTGTGTGTGCGTGTGTGTGTGACAGAGAGAGAGAGAGAGATTGCTCTGAAGAAGTTGAGGTGGGAGAACTCTGTTTGAATGTATGTTTGTGTGTGTATATGTGAGGTCATAAACGTACGTGTGTGTGTGTGTGTGTGTGTGTGTGTGTGTGCGTGTGTGTGCGTGTGTGTGTGTGTGTGAAGATAAGCCCTCTGGCATTTCTGTCTCTGAAGTGGCGCCTTTGAGCTCCATGAAAGCACCATGAGGCCGTGTGTGTGTGTGTGTGTGTGTGTGTGTGATTCATGACAGAAGACTGTTATCACACCACAGCAGCAGCATGAGAATAAGACAGAGGTCAGCGTCAGACATCAGGACTGTGTGAGACTGATGCGTTTGAGACTGACAACTGCATTAAATAATGTGACGGATCAGGAGCGCACTGAATACAGTCTGTGGACACGTTTACACAGTATACTGCGCTTATACGGTTACATTCACATGGTGACGACACATTTCATAAGCAAACTGATGTTTTTTTTTTTTTTTTTTCAGGCTGTGTAAGTGGAATTGTGCTACCTTCACATCAGGTCATGTGATCTGCAGTTTTCACGTGTGCTTTCAATAACATGAGCTGTGTGTGATCTGAAGACCAAACTCGGTATTCACAGACAATTTCAAAGAGAAGAAAAAGTCTAAAAGAAAAGTGAACAATTACAGAATTTGACCTTTTTACTAAATTTACCCATTCAGCAGATACTTTTATCCAAAGCAACTTACAAAATAGGAACAAAAGCAATTTGTCAAAGACCTAACAGAATTCGTAAAAAACATCTGGTCTAGACAACTAGTAGTGTTCAGAAAAACATACAATGTCAACATATTACAAAATAAATGTTCAGATAAAGATATAATCAGTTATTTTGGTTGTATAATTATAGTATAGTATAGTATGATATAGTATAGTATAATTTAGTATACAGAATAGTATAGTATATAGTATAATAGACAGTATAGTGCAGCACATAGTATAGTATAGTATAGTATAGAACAGTATAGTATAGTACAGTATAGTATAGTATAGTATAGTATAGTATAGTATAGAACAGTATAGTATAGTATAGTATAGTATAGTATAGTATAGTATAGTATAGTGTGCTATAATATAGCATATAGTATAGTATAGTATAGTACAGTACATAGTGTAGTATAGTATAATGTAATATAGTATAGTATGTGGTGTTATAACAGTATAGTATATAGTACAGTATATAGTATAATAGTGTAATATAGTATAGTACAGTATATAGTATAGTATAGCATAGCATAGTACAGTATAGTATAGCATAGTATAGTATTAGTATTGTGGCAATAAATGCTATTTTTAACTGTCTTTATATTATCACAATAAATATGTTCCTCGCACAGTATGATTCTTTACACATGAAAGTATTTATATTTTAAAAAGTGGGTCATTATATTTGTTGGCCCTTGAGATAAAAACAATTTGCATTTGTCATCTTCTCTAGTTTGCATCCTAATCAAGTTGTCTAATAAACCTAATAAACATTGTATATTATGAATATTGTTGGTCTTTTGACAATTGCTTTTGTTCCTCATTTGAAAGTCGCTGGATTAATGTAAATAGAAAATGTCACTTTTTGTCAACACTCACTGTATTTGTACACTCTTAGAAAAAATGGAGGTTCTTGACTCAACAAGAGCCCTTTATGCCAAAAAGGCTTTATATGAGGAGAAATGTCTTAAATGATTGCATAATACTTTCATGTTTGATGGGTTAATTCAATGTCTTCTAGTGATGAAGTATGTTTACAAGCTGTTTAATTGTAACACACAGACAAACACTCCAGAAAACACTGTGTGTGCATTTCAGTTTCACCTTGTGAGTTTATCTTTAAAGACAATCAGCCACACACACACACACACATACACACACACACTCATTCTTTAAAGTGTCGCTGCATTTGCACTCATCAATCGCTCTGCCTGTGCGTGCTGATGTGTGTGAGGCGGCAGCAGATAACCAGGTGACTAATTAGGTGACACACAAGTGCACAACCCTGCACTGACCTACACAAGCACATATCAGGCTCACTGATAAACGCATGAGTGAATATAACACACACGTGCACACACACTTCAATGAATAACCCCGGCGGTAAATAAATATCAAGAGCTGTACGCACTGCAGTGAATCAAATCCACTGCAGCATAATGTTGTGTGTTTCGTCAGACCAAACAGAGATTGATGACATATAAGCCGCAGAGCTCAGTAATAACCAAAGCACTCATCGCAATATTTTTGCCGTTCGGTCGGTGTCTCCTGAAGTCACTTCCAAGTGCATTTATCCTAATCAAGCATTTGCATTTTACAAGCTGACAGACAAACTCGGTATGCAAATAAGACGAATTCTGGCACGCAAAAATGGCAGGAAATATGAGCGGTGAATATTACATTATTCATGCAATAATGAAAACGAGCGAAATGCAAATACAATGTAAAACTCTTCAACGGACACTGACCCAGATGCCTCTAAAATCCGCCGATAACACAAAGCCTCCATTTATGGAAAGACTCTAATGAGTGTTTCTCTCATGTCATGACCTCATGATGACCTTTTGACCTCTGGAATCAGGGGTCGAGCGTTGAGACGGGCTCCAGACCACCGAGCAGACGTCTCAAGGGATCTGCTATGATTGACGTGCCTTGAAGATTTCTTTTTGAACATTTTTCTGAAATGGGAGCATTAAGAGGTCCATGGGAAGCCAGCCAGAGGCCTTGCGACTGATTTCCGATTTCTCTGCTTCCTGACGGAAAACAGCGTCAAAGCATGCTTTATCTACGTTGAAGCGGATTGGAGAGAGGAATAAGCAGCAGAAAAACTAGGACAAAGACATGAAGGAAATAATAAAGTCTTTGAAAGCTGCCTCTGTCTGACTGACAACAAAGAACTTTGATTTCCTCTCAAAGGAGGAGATGATTTGCCTTGATCCTCATCGCAGAATGAATTAGAGTGATTATCACAGTTAAAACACATCTAAACTAAAGACACATTAATGTATGAAACACAAGAATATTTCATATTAAACGCAGCTTGTGCTTAATCCACAGCATCTGAGATCAGTTACCATATTCATCTGTTTAAGGTGGGACTGCTTTTCCGAGCGGATGAATTGCCAATGTAATTCCAATGTAATGGTCATGATGTGAACTGAAAGATTGACTAAAAGACAGACTAATTGTGCTTTTTTTATCACGCCAGTTTTGTTTTTACCCCAGTTTATTATATATATATATATATATATATATATAGACACTTTTTATTTCAGTTTTATTTTTTTTTTAGTGCATCAAAGTTAAAATAAAAGAAACTACCTAAAATAAATAAGTTTAAGTTTTTATTTTTTATATATTTTTTTCAGTTATATATATTAGTATATATATATTATATATTATATATATATTTATATTCATATATATATATTAGTGTGTGTATTAATAAAAATATAAAATATTTATTTAATAATAAAACGTAATACGTAATAATAATAACGATTTAAAAATTCTTTACATTTCCAGATTTTCCACCACCATTAAAAACCTTATGACGTACATTTTTAACAATACTTTTATTTTTTAAATTTTTTTTTTTTTTTTTATGTGTATTTTCAAGTTCCAGTATACCTCGTTGTGAGTTTTTTTTTTAACTAATGGACGGTAAAATGAATCTCTGTTGTAATCGGTATCCGTGGCAAAAGCTTAAGCTCTATATTTAACCCAGAATATTCCTTTTAAAGGAAAGAGAAACCATAAGAATAATTTCCACCCTGGCCTGTGAGGAAGATAATCAATAAACTCCCTTGAAGCTAATGCAGTCATAAATCCATGAAGACAGAGAGAGAGAGAGAGAGAGAGAGCCCTTCTGCCGCAGTACCTGTGGAGGATCTAGAGATGTGTGAATCTCTTCCACTCGCTCCTCTGCTCGCGTCCACATGACTAATGCAGTCATAACAAAGCAGTGCTGTTCCACACACACACACACAGAGGACAAAGAAGGAAACACCTTTCAAGAACTGATGCACAAAAATATATCAGGCCAATATTCTTTTCTTATTATATTTCATTTGTCAAACAAAAAAAAAAAACCTCTGTTGAACAGCCGTGTTTAGTTATGCCTGAGTTAGCCATGAGACCCTGAGCCAAACCTGCAGCAGACACACCATCACCTGCTTCAGCTGTCACACACACACACACACACATCCGCAGGTGAGCGGCGAACAGAGAGGGAAATCATGCACCCTTACACACACACACACGGTTTACAGTCAGCCGAGAGTCAGGGACTGGAAATGATCTGTTCCTGAAGTCTTGACAGAGGAACTAAGTTGTTAGCATTCAGAGAGAGAGAGAGAGAAAGAACCGTAAGCAGGAAATATCCCAGCATTCCCATGAACAGGTGGATACAGCAACTCATATTAAAATGAGCCTATTTTACACATTCACACTGATTTGCAATGAAAATGTTTGAGCGATTGTGCTTCAACCTATTCAGTGTGAGACTTCAGTATGACTGAGATACTATTATTGTTTTCATATTTTTGATCAGTTTTTATTTGTATGTTTTCCTTTCAATTTTAGTTAAAGTTTTAGTAATTTTGTTGTGGTTTTGTCATTTAATTTTTTTAATATGTCCATTCAGTTTTTAATAACTTTTAGTTTATTTTTAGTTATTTTAGCACAAACGTATTAAACTAAATTAAAATAAGAAATGTTGCCTTGGCAATTAGCTGAAATAAAATAAGTTTACACCTACGATAACACTGAGCATGCTGAACTTCTCCGAACACTGCAACAATCATAACATGAGTCTTTTTAAAAAACATAATTCAGCATAATTCCTTGTTTTTCACAGTCTCTGACAACTGCATGCATGTGAAAAAAAGGAACAAAAGTGCGGTGTGACGCCGCTTGCAGCATTTTACTAAATATTTCACTACAAAATGCCGCTCAGGGATTCGAATGGATCAGTGAGTCATGTTGAATGGTGAGTCAAATGAATCATCTAAACAAACCGATTCACTAAATTGAATCTGACCTTCAGGCACTACAACATTGGGAAAAAAATTAACTCATTGCAGAGGTTCCTTACTGGCATTGATGATTCCATGAAGATCCTTCAACATCCACTGAATCATTCCCATTAAAATGTTTTCCAAACTAAGGGTGTTTTCCCGCCTCTAGATCGTTTGCTTTGTTCCGAAACAGGGACTTAATTTGTTACATTGTTGCATTTTTTTTCTTAGTGCAGTTCACTTTCACAAGGCAGCATTTCAAAGTGTACCAAAATGTGTTTATGCACATCACATGTGAGTAAATCTGCCCTCTTATTGGTCAAAGTTTCCTCTGCGTCATCCATCAAGATGGACTGACACATTTGCTCTGCGATACTGTTCAATAAAAGCTTCTTTGAGGAACCAAAAATGCTTCTTCGATGGCATCACTGTGAAAACCCCCTTGTGGAAGCTTTATTTTTAAGAGTGTAGTGGAAAAGCTACAGCATTTTGCCGACAGACAAATGCAGTCAAGTTAGTAGCATCACTACTTTTAGTTAGTAACTTCCCAACATTGCCCACCTCAACCACCACATGACCAGTTATATCTGAGAAAGTGACTGTTCAGTATTTGAATCACTTTAAAGGAATCCATTGGTAAAACAAAATCACACACAGAATGAATCAAATGGGGCGAACCTGCGAAGGCTTTAGATATGCGGTCTTTCTTCCACTCCCAGGGCTGATCGTACTCCTCCGGCGGCCTCTCGTCGTCCTGCGGTAATCTGCTCTCGCGGGAACACAGGCCAGATCCGTCCGGATCTCCTCCGTTCTCCTCCGGCTCGTACGGAGTGTCGTATAGAGGTAGCTGCCGAACCGGACCGTCTTTAGGAGCACGACCACCTCGAATTTCTGCCACATGAAGAGAGCAGAAGACTGTGTTAAGATCATTGCCTGGGTTATTAGACTAGGAAACCATTTTCTATGAATTGATTGACACATTTTCAGTCAAATTCCAGCATTTCTTTTGACAAAGTCATTTAGCTGCAGGGTGCCCATTTCAGACCGTTTCATTATACATTCCAGTTTTTTTTCATGTTAAGTGCTTAAAAGCTTCAGTCCAATGAACCAAAACAAGCTCAAAGCACCTAAACATGCAGTGTTTAACAGTGAGACCTGCAGCGTTCAGAGGAACGCCCCGGGAGTCTCGTCTGAACACAACAGAGACCAGCTGGAGATCCACCTGAGATCAGCCTGACTTTATCCAGCAACACTGGGAACAAACCTGCTGCGGAACCTGTGGATCTGGAAGAAAGACGTGCTAATGAGTGTGTGTTTCAGAAGAAAATGATTTGTTTCAGGGCTGCAGCTGATGGTGATTTTGGTCAAGTGAATAATGCATGATGTTGATTAAAAATAAAAGTTATTTCTTGTATTTTGCCTGATACGCTACTACACATTATGTGCGAAAAGGTCTAGCATATACATTCTAAAACATGCGCAATATAATAAACATGATGGAAACGTGTAGTAATTATATTCTGTTTACAGCCAATTACAAACACTCTCATAAAAACACAACGACTCGTTTACAGGTAGAACTCTAAACATACATTTAACATTCAACAAAATTAGTATTTAACACAGTAAAGTCAGAATTAGCTGCTCCTAATCTATTATGTTTTCCGTATGCAGTGCACAGATGCGATTAATCAATATTAGTTGATGATTTCATTATCGGTTTTAGCGATTAGTAGTGCACAGCATTTAGATGTGATTAATCCATTATCAAATCGATTGTCAATTATTTCCATTATTGATTTTATCGATTACTAGTTCACATCATTTAGATGATTAAACAAATTAGTTGTCGATTATTTTCATTATTGATTTTATTGATTAGTTGGGCACAGCATTTAGATGCGATTGATTGATAATCAAATTAGTTTACTTTCATTATCGATTTTATCTATTAGATGTGATTAATTGATAATCAAATTTGTTTTTGATTTACATTATTGATTTTATAGTTTGTTTGGTGCACAGCATGCAGGTGAAATTAATCGATAATCAAAGTAGTTGTTGATTAATTTCATTATCGATTTTACCAATTAGTAGTGCACAGCATTTAGATGTGATTAATCAATAATCAAATTAGCTGCTGATTATTTTCATTATTGATTTGATCATTTAGTTGTGCATAGCATTTAGATGCGATTATCAATAATTCAATTAGTTGCCGATTATTTCCATTATTGATTTTATCGATTACTTGTTCACAGCATTTAGATGATTAAACAAATTAGTTGTCAGTTATTTTCATTATTGATTTTATTTTTTAGCTGTGCACAGCATTTAGATGCGATTGATCGATAATCAAATTAGTTTACTTTCATTATCGATTTTATCTATTAGATGCGATTAATTGATAATCAAATTTGTTTTTGATTTACATTATTGATTTTATAGTTTATTTGGTGCACAGCATGCAGGTGCAATTAATCGATAATCAAAGTAGTTGTCGTTTATTTTCATTTTGTTTTATTTTAGTTGTGCACAGCATTTAGATGCAATTAATCAACAAATTGGTCGTTGAATACTTTCATTATCAATTTCATCGATTAGTTGTGCACAGTATGGATGTGCGATTAATCGATAATCAAATAGGTTGTCAATCATTACCAATTTTATTGATTAGTTGCTGGAGCCTTAATTTGTTTAATGAACACTGGCCAGCCTCCATACTCTAATTCTGCTGTATCACAATTCTATAAACCACAGAACGATAAACACAGTTAGTCTCGCAGCCGTCAAAACCGTCGCTCCGTCCTAAACCTCCAGGGGTCACTGGAAACTGGACTCCATTTATCTGCTACCCTTCACTACAAAACACAGAAATCATAGTGTCAGTCCAGTGTGCAGCTTTGATCAACAGATAGCAGTTTCTCAAACCCTCTCTCTAAAACCGATGGCATTTCCCCCTCCTTTTCTCTCTCTCTCTCCTTCTCTGGGGTGGCATGAAGCTGTTAGCAGCCGGTCGTAATGGTATGGTATAATGTAGAGACGCTCATGGAATGAAATATAACACCACACCGCTGCATAATTGCCTCTCTGCTCAAGGGAGCTCTTGCGGAAAAACGAGAAAAGTGTAGAGACTACAGAGAGAGAGAGAGAGAGAGAGAGATCTTCATATAAGCCTCACTCCTTTCATTATACTCTTAAGTAGTGCTACAACAAGATTTTGGCGAACAAACAACAATTTTCAGTTTTGGCTGAAATAGTTTTGGAGGGCGAAATCATTGATCGAAACAATAATCTCCGACGGCGTGTTTTGACTGTGTCAGTGTCTATTTCTTGCACACAACGTGGATAAACTACAACAGGTAAACATGTCAGCTGTGTGGACACTAGTGCTGGGTCGACGATATCGATTTCTTGTTTTCAGTCAATACCAGTCTCAATATCAATCTTTCAGTCTTTGCTGTTTTCTGCTTCACTAAACATTATTTGAAGCACCTGTCATCCAATAATCACGATAATATTTGTGCTTTGTTACTTTTGATATGAAACAAAATCTCAGCTTTCAAATTCTGTCAGTTTTATAATGAAATTCACACATTAAATGTAGTTTACTACTAGTTACAGCACCAAATAAACATGAATGAACATCAGAAGGTACAGTAGTGGGCAAAAATGATGTCCTGCCTATGAAAAATTGACATCTTAAGCCTTACTTCGTATTAAGAATTTATAAGATTTTGTAAGCATATTGTGTAGTTGTGTTTGGAGTCAATTGTTTTATTTGTGATAATAATGCAATGACACATGACAAATTGTGAGGAGAAATTTCTTTTATCAAAACGTTGATATAAAAATGTGCAACTTTGTCCAACTCCGTTTTTGAGTTAGTATTAAATAAATTATTAATCTATTTTCAATATCAGCTAAATTAAAACTTTCGGTTTCTGCAAAAAAGAAGATTTTGTAAGACATTTTACAACCAAATGACTTTGAAAACACCAACAATGTACAAAAAATGTACCAAAAGCAGCATGGCATTAGCAGAGTAAAGGTCAGAGAGGCTTAAATAAGCCAGCCTGAAGAGCCGGAGTGTGTCTTAAGAACTCAAAGGTTTACATGATCTCATGCAGACACGGCTGAAACTCTCCTTTTCACACTTCCTGCCTCCCTGCACTCGTCTGGGCATGTTACTGCTGTTTGGGCAAATGGGTGTATCTGCCGGAGCTCGTAACGGTAATTACCGGGATCCAGCGGAACCGAGTCCAGTCATGGTGCTAGTGCCCTTTCAGCCTTCAAGTCTGCACCAGTTCAGGGATCAAAGGTCAAACAGCAACGTGGCATTCACACACATGCACACATGTTGGCCACCCACTGTCTGTGTGTGAGAGGAGGCTGGGTGGTCTGATGAATCAAAGCTCAACACTGACCTTCATCCTGAAGATCCCAGACCTCAAATCCACTCACACCTCAAACCCTGCTCCTAAACATGAACGTTATGTAATGATCCTCTTATCAACACAAACCTGCTCTTGAGATGGATATATAATGTTACATTAGAGGTTCACTGGTGAGGATTCTGATTCATCCGAGTGTATAGAATCATTTGAATCTGTTCACCAAAAAGATTTCTTTACCAATTCATCCAGTGACCCTTTCTACCTCTCTTTCTTCCTCATTTGTGGAATAGAACAACAGACAGACAGAGAGATAGTGAGATGATAAAAGGAAGCTTGTGTCTGCCATGAAATAATAATAAAAAAGGTAATTGTGACCTAATTGTGATCTCACAAGTCTGATTTTTTTTAAAAAAAAAACTCTGTTTTATAATGCAATTCTGACTTTATATCTCGCAATTCTGACTTTATATCTCGCAATTCTGACTTTATATCTCGCAATTCTGACTTTATATCACGCAATTCTGACTTTATATCTCGCAATTCTGACTTTATATCTCGCAATTCTGACTTTATATCTCGCAATTCTGACTTTATATCTCGCAATTCTGACTTTATAACTCGCAATTCTGACTTCATATCACACAATTCTGACTTTATATCTCGCAATTCTGACTTTATAACTCACAATTCTGACTTTATATCTCGCAATTCTGACTTTATATCTCGCAATTCTGACTTTATAACTCGCAATTCTGACTTTATATCTCGCAATTCTGACTTTATAACTCGCAATTCTGACTTTATATCTCGCAATTCTGACTTTATATCTCGCAATTCTGACTTTATAACTCGCAATTCTGACTTTATATCACACAATTCTGACTTTATATCTCGCAATTCTGACTTTATATCTCACAATTCTGACTTTATATCACACAATTTTGACTTTATATCTCGCAATTCTGACTTTATATCACACAATTTTGACTTTATATCTCGCAATTCTGACTTTTTATCACACAATTCTGACTTTATATCTCACAATTCTGACTTGATATCTCACAATTCTGACTTTATAACTCGCAATTCTGACTTTATATCTCGCAATTCTGACTTTATATCTCGCAATTCTGACTTTATATCTCGCAATTCTGACTTTATATCTCGCAATTCTGACTTTATATCACACGATTCTGACTTGATATCTCACAATTCTGACTTTATAACTCGCAATTCTGACTTTATATCTCGCAATTCTGACTTTATATCTCGCAATTCTGACTTTATAACTCGCAATTCTGACTTTATATCTCGCAATTCTGACTTTATATCTCGCAATTCTGACTTTATATCTCGCAATTCTGACTTTATAACTCGCAATTCTGACTTTATATCTCGCAATTCTGACTTTATATCTCGCAATTCTGACTTTATATCTCGCAATTCTGACTTTATATCTCGCAATTCTGACTTTATATCACACAATTTTGACTTTATATCTCGCAATTCTGACTTTTTATCACACAATTCTGACTTTTTATCACACAATTCTGACTTTATATCTCGCAATTCTGACTTTATATCTCGCAATTCTGACTTTATATCTCGCAATTCTGACTTTATATCACGCAATTCTGACTTTATATCTCGCAATTCTGACTTTATATCTCGCAATTCTGACTTTATATCTCGCAATTCTGACTTTATATCTCACAATTCTGACTTTATAACTCGCAATTCTGACTTTATATCTCGCAATTCTGACTTTATATCTCGCAATTCTGACTTTATATCTCGCAATTCTGACTTTATATCTCGCAATTCTGACTTTATATCTCGCAATTCTGACTTTATATCTCGCAATTCTGACTTTATATCTCGCAATTCTGACTTTATATCTCGCAATTCTGACTTTATAATTCGCAATTCTGACTTTATATCTCGCAATTCTGACTTTATATCTCGCAATTCTGACTTTATATCTCGCAATTCTGACTTTATATCTCGCAATTCTGACTTTATATCTCGCAATTCTGACTTTATATCTCGCAATTCTGACTTTATAACTCGCAATTCTGACTTTATATCACACAATTCTGACTTTATATCTCGCAATTCTGACTTTATAACTCACAATTCTGACTTTATATCTCGCAATTCTGACTTTATATCTCGCAATTCTGACTTTATAACTCACAATTCTGACTTTATATCTCGCAATTCTGACTTTATATCTCGCAATTCTGACTTTATATCTCGCAATTCTGACTTTATATCTCGCAATTCTGACTTTATAACTCACAATTCTGACTTTATATCACACAATTCTGACTTTATAACTCGCAATTCTGACTTTATATCTCGCAATTCTGACTTTATATCTCGCAATTCTGACTTTATATCTCGCAATTCTGACTTTATAACTCGCAATTCTGACTTCATATCACACAATTCTGACTTTATATCTCGCAATTCTGACTTTATAACTCACAATTCTGACTTTATATCTCGCAATTCTGACTTTATATCTCGCAATTCTGACTTTATATCTCGCAATTCTGACTTTATATCTCGCAATTCTGACTTTATAACTCGCAATTCTGACTTTATATCACACAATTCTGACTTTATATCTCGCAATTCTGACTTTATATCTCACAATTCTGACTTTATATCACACAATTTTGACTTTATATCTCGCAATTCTGACTTTTTATCACACAATTCTGACTTTATATCTCACAATTCTGACTTGATATCTCACAATTCTGACTTTATAACTCGCAATTCTGACTTTATATCTCGCAATTCTGACTTTATATCTCGCAATTCTGACTTTATATCTCGCAATTCTGACTTTATATCTCGTAATTCTGACTTTATGACTCACAATTCTGACTTTATATCTCGCAATTCTGACTTTATAACTCGCAATTCTGACTTTATATCTCGCAATTCTGACTTTATATCTCGCAATTCTGACTTTATATCTCGCAATTCTGACTTTATATCTCGCAATTCTGACTTTATAACTCGCAATTCTGACTTTATATCTCGCAATTCTGACTTTATATCTCGCAATTCTGACTTTATAACTCGCAATTCTGACTTTATATCTCGCAATTCTGACTTTATATCTCGCAATTCTGACTTTATATCTCGCAATTCTGACTTTATATCTCGCAATTCTGACTTTATATCTCGCAATTCTGACTTTATATCTCGCAATTCTGACTTTATATCTCGCAATTCTGACTTTATATCTCGCAATTCTGACTTTATATCACACAATTTTGACTTTATATCTCGCAATTCTGACTTTTTATCACACAATTCTGACTTTATAACTCGCAATTCTGACTTTATATCTCGCAATTCTGACTTTATATCTCGCAATTCTGACTTTATATCTCGCAATTCTGACTTTATATCTCGCAATTCTGACTTTATATCTCGCAATTCTGACTTTATATCTCGCAATTCTGACTTTATAACTCACAATTCTGACTTTATATCTCGCAATTCTGACTTTATATCTTGCAATTCTGACTTTATATCACACAATTCTGACTTTATATCTCGCAATTCTGACTTTATAACTCAAAATTCTGACTTTATATCTCGCAATTCTGACTTTATATCTCGCAATTCTGACTTTATATCACACAATTTTGACTTTATATCTCGCAATTCTGACTTTTTATCACACAATTCTGACTTTATATCTCGCAATTCTGACTTTATATCTCGCAATTCTGACTTTATATCTCGCAATTCTGACTTTATATCTCGCAATTCTGACTTTATATCACACAATTTTGACTTTATATCTCGCAATTCTGACTTTTTATCACACAATTCTGACTTTATAACTCGCAATTCTGACTTTATATCTCGCAATTCTGACTTTATATCTCGCAATTCTGACTTTATATCTCGCAATTCTGACTTTATATCTCGCAATTCTGACTTTATATCTCGCAATTCTGACTTTTTATCACACAATTCTGACTTTATATCTCGCAATTCTGACTTTATATCACACAATTTTGACTTTATATCTCGCAATTCTGACTTTTTATCACACAATTCTGACTTTATATCTCACAATTCTGACTTGATATCTCACAATTCTGACTTTATAACTCGCAATTCTGACTTTATATCTCGCAATTCTGACTTTATATCTCGCAATTCTGACTTTATAACTCACAATTCTGACTTTATATCACACAATTCTGACTTTATATCTCGCAATTCTGACTTTTTATCACACAATTCTGACTTTATATCTCACAATTCTGACTTGATATCTCACAATTCTGACTTTATAACTCGCAATTCTGACTTTATATCTCGCAATTCTGACTTTATATCTCGCAATTCTGACTTTATATCTCGCAATTCTGACTTTATATCTCGCAATTCTGACTTTATATCTCGTAATTCTGACTTTATAACTCGCAATTCTGACTTTATATCTCGCAATTCTGACTTTATATCTCGCAATTCTGACTTTATATCTCGCAATTCTGACTTTATATCTCGCAATTCTGACTTTATATCTCGCAATTCTGACTTTATATCTCGCAATTCTGACTTTATATCTCGCAATTCTGACTTTATAACTCGCAATTCTGACTTTATATCTCGCAATTCTGACTTTATATCTCGCAATTCTGACTTTATATCTCGCAATTCTGACTTTATATCTCGCAATTCTGACTTTATATCTCGCAATTCTGACTTTATATCTCGCAATTCTGACTTTATATCACACAATTTTGACTTTATATCTCGCAATTCTGACTTTTTATCACACAATTCTGACTTTTTATCACACAATTCTGACTTTATATCTCGCAATTCTGACTTTATACCTCGCAATTCTGACTTTATAACTCGCAATTCTGACTTTATATCACACAATTCTGACTTTATATCTCGCAATTCTGACTTTATATCTCGCAATTCTGACTTTATATCTCACAATTCTGACTTTATATCACACAATTTTGACTTTATATCTCGCAATTCTGACTTTATATCACACAATTTTGACTTTATATCTCGCAATTCTGACTTTTTATCACACAATTCTGACTTTATATCTCACAATTCTGACTTTATATCTCACAATTCTGACTTTATATCTCACAATTCTGACTTTATAACTCGCAATTCTGACTTTATATCTCGCAATTCTGACTTTATATCTCGCAATTCTGACTTTATATCTCGCAATTCTGACTTTATATCTCGCAATTCTGACTTTATAACTCGCAATTCTGACTTTATAACTCGCAATTCTGACTTTATATCTCGCAATTCTGACTTTATAACTCGCAATTCAGACTTTATAACTCGCAATTCAGACTTTATAACTCGCAATTCTGACTTTATATCTCACAATTCTGACTTTATATCTCGCAATTCTGACTTTATATCTCGCAATTCTGACTTTATATCTCGCAATTCTGACTTTATAACTCGCAATTCTGACTTTTTTTTCGCAGAATTGTGAGATTTAACCTTGCAATTGTGAGATATAAAGTCAGAATTGTGAGATATAAAGTCAGAATTGCGAGATATAAAGTCAGAATTGTGAGATATAAAGTCAGAATTGCATGATAAAAACTCACAATACTGAGAAAAAAAGTCAGAATTGTGAGATTACAAAGTCAGAATTACCTTTTCTCTTTTTTAGTGGCAGAAACAAGCTTCCATGATTGATTGATAGACAGACAGAGATAGATAGATATAGTTTGCACAACCATCATCACTCATATTTTCTTCAGGAGACGTGGAGCTGTGATCACTGCCGCAGGGCTGTTTTCTGGCTCTGATTCCGTGTCGATGAAACCCCTGAGTGAAAAATCCTGTACGCCAGACTAACTTTCACACACTGACGACATCAAAAATTTGGATTCAAGTCACACTTTATTCAGCTGTAACTACATGCTCCAGGTTTTACATTACATGTCAGCAGTCTGCACTTCCTCTTTATCATCCCTCCAGATTCACGCTTCCTCACCTCTCCGTTACCTCCGGCTCATATGGAAACAACTTAATCCCCTAAGAGCCAGAAATAAGATGTTACTGGCTGGAAATTTTAAAAAACCTGCTTTATGTCAGCCAAGTCCTCCGGCACATGAATACAGCAGTGTGTGTGTGTGTGTGTGTGTGTGTGTGTGTGTGTGTGTGTGTGTGTGTGTGTGTGTGTGTGTGTGTGTGTGTGTGTGTGTGTGTGTGTGGATTTGGATTAAATCATCACATTAGCTCAAACTCTGCAACAGGTCACCTCTGCTCTCCTCACCTTTACATTCATCTGAATACATTATTATTACTGTAAAGCCCAAATGTACCCGAGATGACACTGCATCATATTAGTACTGGATTGATTTGCAACAGATGGCAAAAAGAAGTGTATTTGTGCGACGGATTGAACTTATAAGACATGATTTATGCTTGTTGTAATATAATCTATAAACTGATTAACTGAAGTGGCATTATTTTTCTTTTCCTTGAAATGTAATAAAACACAGGTCAGGCTCACGCTACAAAATAGTTATTAAAGCAGCATAAATAATGATGACAGCAATCTGTATCTGTTAGACTCAAACAAATGGCAGATATATGGATGAAAAAGTACATTAGAGCTTATTATTAAAAAGCTAAACAGTTATATACTGTACATACAGTCATACTGTATTGTTGTGCTAAAAAAAGAATGCACTACATATAAATGCATGAAAACTGGGAAAAAATGAATATATACAGTATGTCCAACACCTAACCCTATCCACACTTGATCATCCTATCAATACTACAGAGAGGAATTGTGAAGGCTTGAAAGAAACTGAGAGCTTCCAACAACCTCATCATGGTCTGATTTGAAACTATCCAACATCAGAAACACTTGCGACCGACAGAACCGGCTGTCTGTGCCACATTTACACCCGTCTGTCTGCTGCATTATCTCTGTCTCACAGCCGAGAGCAACACAGTCCTCCGGTTCAGTCCCTACACACTCCAGCACACTGCTGCCAACATTATGACACACACACACACACACTCGTCCATTCCTGCTGTCTGTCCTCCATTCACTCTTCTGGCCCGTGTGCCGTCCGCCGTGCCAAGCTAGTGTGGTCAGTGCCACATGAAAACAGCCTGCGTCCAAACTCACTGCATCCGTGGGCAGGAGCGGGATGTATTTTGGGTCTGGGCTCTTTGTGGTGCGTGTGTGTCTGTGTGTGTGTGTGTGTGTGTGTGTGTGTGTGTGTGTGTGTGTGTGTGTGTACACTTTCAAGCACACGCATGCATTTGTTTAAGAGACTTAGTTTAGCAACATGCTGTGAGAGTTGTTTAACGAGAAATGTGTGAGGCATTTACAACAACGCTTTCGGAAAAAACAGCTGCAACAGAAAGCTGGTGCATTGTGGGTGAACGGCCGCGGTGCTGAAGATAATTAGATCCTGACATGCAGAGAAATAAACTGGCATCTCTGGCAGAGTGTGTGTGTGTGTGTGTGTGTGTGTGTGTGTTCCTTTACAGAGCCAAAGGCCAAGATGTGCAGAAATATCTCTTCTCGCAGACCACTGACACATGAGGATTGCCTCTATTACAGCGTGTGTGTCAAAGGAAGGAAAATAGATGGACACAAAACGAGGGGAGGAAGACCAGTGGAATAGCAGAGACGTTCCTCAACAAACAGAAGATGTTGTTGTTTCCACACATGTAAAAACAGCCGTGGAGGAAAAGCAGTCTTCAGCTGATATGCCTAGATTAAAAATAATAATACTGTATATAGTAAAACTGTATTATATATCAAATGCTGTAATGGTTTAATATGTGAAACAACCCAATAAATTCACCTTAAGTGTGAGCTTGAGATCACTCAATTATTCCATTCTAGCAAATGAAAACAACATGAAAAAAAAAAAAATCATTATTTTTTTCTGTATACACAAAAAATTAAAGCTGGTTATTTTCTTTTCACTCAAAGCGTGAATACAGGGCAGCAGGACAAAACGCTGTGGGAGAATGAAAAATAAATAAAAAATGAAAATCAAGAAAAATTATTTATTTCATTTGGGCTTTCTTGTTTATTGGATTTTCTGTTTTGTGCCAAAAATATCAGCTTTCATTTGTTTTGGTGCATACAGAAAAAACAGGGGAAAAAAATAATATTGGGTACATTTTAATTTCTCATTCACCACTTTCCCTGCCAGCATTTTTTTGTTTTGTTTGTTTGTTTTTGCCAGCACCAGTATTTTTGATCATTTTCACAAACCTTTCATGGCCCCCAGAATATTTAGTTCTGAATATCTGAACAGTCAATATTTCAAAAGAAAGAACAGAGCCTCTGTTTTTAAACAACAACAAAAATATTCCAGCTTCATGCATTCTTTTTTATCGACACTTGAATGTTGGTCAGTTTCATTTAAAAAGCAACATTCTGAACAAAAAGCTGAGAAAATTGCGTTTTTGTCAAAGCCTTCATCTGGACGGGATTCAGAGCGATGATCAAACACAGATGGAGTAGATCGAGTCCATCAACACCTCAAATTTGTGATTAAGACTCGAACCTGCATCACCCACATGAGCACCAAGGCTCAATATGTGTGAACTAATCACTGCACCACAGCTCTGACATCTCTGTATTTAAATGCAGTTTTCTTTTAGATCAACTCTATTTTTATAAACAACATCAATATAAAGATATCTGAGAATTTGTCTTAGAAACGATCGTTAATAATCATCTGATAATGTACGTCCTCAATCTGATCCATCCGGATCAAACTCTTCATCAAGACTGTGAATGAATAATTTCTCAAAAAAAAAAAAAAAAAGATTATGTGGGAGAGAAAGAGTGACTGAGGGAATCTGGGACACTAAAAACATGTGTGTGTGTGTGTGTGTGTGTGTGTGTGTGTGTGTGTGTGTGTGTGTGTGTGTGTGTGTGTGTGTGTGTGTGTGTGTGTGTGTGTGTGTGTGTGTGTGTGTGTGTGTGTGTGTGTGTGTGTGAGTATGCAAATGAGTCTCCACTGCGGCCACAGGCTGGACAGCAGCATTGATTCCAGCCAGGACCAAACAGCAATTACAGCTCGTTAGAACCTGCATGAAGGCTCATTAACACAAGATTAATGAGAAGCCTGTCTGAAACACAGTCTGTCCAGCCGCACACATCACCTTGCTACTGTCAGGACCAAAAAAAATGGGAGGTAAAAACAATATCAGGGCGCATTAAACACAAGAGTTGAGCTGTGTGTGTGTGTGTGTGTGTGTGAGTTGATCTAAATATCTAATTTTTTTTTTTCATTTAGTACTGCCCTTCGGAAGATACGCGCATGTTTCCCAGAAGAAAAATTAAGTCAAATTTATCTTGATCTTCAAATTCAAAAACCCGCTCTTAATGCATAGTGTTTCCTTCTGGAGCATCAGTGAATGTTTAAACCTTTTTTAATAGTTGAGTTTGAGTCCCTCAGTTGTCCTCAGTGTGAAAACACAGATCTCAAAATCATTCAGTCACTGCTGGAAAGGGTTCAAATATGCAAAAGATGCTTAAAAACTGATGAATCTGCAGGATCTGCAGGATTTTTCTGAAGAACAGAGCTCAGTTTAACTGCTCAGGACAAACAAGAGACTCATGAACAACCATCACAAAACATAAAATCAGTCGTGGATCATCAGCTGACCACACACAGTATGGAGAATCAAGGGTATGTACATTTTTGAACGGGTCATTTTTATAAATTCAGCTATTTTTTGACTATATGTGAACATCTTTGATGCAAAATATCTTATTCAGGACAGTGCTAAATAAAAAATAACACACATTTTGCATGATCCCTCTTATTTTGTTAAAGGTGCCGTAGAACGTCTTGTAATATAAGTCTAAGGTGTCCCCTGAATGTGTCTGAAGTTTCAGCTCAAAATACCCCACAGATTTTTTATTTTTTTTTATTCATTTATTTAATTGCCTATTTTGGGGCATCATTAACTATGCACCGATTCAGCGCGCGGCCCCTTTAAATTCTCGTGCTCCCCGCCCCCGGAGCTTGCGCTTGCCTTAAACAGCATAAACAAAGTTCACACAGCTAATATAACCCTCAAAATGGACCTTTACAAAGTGTTCGTCATGCAACGTCTAATCGCGTAAGTACAGTGTTTATTTGGATGTTTACATTGATTCTGAATGAGTTTGATAGTGCTCCGTGGCTAAAGCTAACATTACACACTGTTGGAGAGATTTATAAAGAATGAAGTTGTGTTTATGAATTATACAGACTGCAAGTGTTTAATAATGAAAATAGCGACGGCTCTTGTCTCTGTGAATACAGTAAGAAACGATGGTAACTTTAACCACATTTAACAGTACATTAGCAACATGCTAACAAAACATTTAAAAAAAGACAATTTACAAATATCACTAAAAATATCATGTTATCATGGATCATGTCAGTTATTATTGCTCCATCTGCCATTTTTCACTGTTGTTCTTGCTTGCTTACCTAGTCTGATGATTCAGCTGTGCACAGATCCAGATGTTAATACTGGCTGCCCTTGTCTAATGCCTTGAACATGGGCTGGCATATGCAAATATTGGGGTCATACATATTAATGATCCCGACTGTTACGTAACAGTCAGTGTTATGTTGAGATTCGCCTGTTCTTCTGAGGTCTTTTAAACAAATGAGATTTATATAAGAAGGAGGAAACAATGTTTGAGACTCACTGAATGTCATTTCTATAAACTGAACTCTTGTTATTCAACTATGCCAAGATAAATTCAATTTTTAATTCTAGGGCACCTTTAAAATAATTAACAATTTGCAGATTCTGCAAAGGGTATGTAAACTTTTGAGCACGACTGTATATCACAATTTTTACTGTATTTTTGATTAAATAAACACAGCTTTGGTGGGCAGAAGACACTATCAAATTTGACTACATTTATAAGATGTTCAGATTTTGAATTGAAAATACAAACAACAAAAATGTGCAACTAACAGCTGCTTTCACACAACAATCCCGGTAAATTACCAGAAACACTTTTCCAGTAAATACACAAATGTGCTGTTCACACAAGCGCTGACACACCAAAACACCAGTAAACTCTGCGCTGTCAGTCATCAGAGATGACCTTTAAACGTTTTCTTCACTCATTTTCTGGACGAGAAGCGCTCGAGTTTCATGTTAGGTGTTTTTTTATTTTTACTTCTGAGTGACAGGCGTAACCTCTGAAGACTTATGAAATAACACATCACAGACAGATCCAGTTGTCTGAATCCAGCCTGTCTCGCAGCAGCAGCGACTGAGCCTTTTGTTCTGCTGTGAAGATAAAACCGGAGCTCGGTGCAATCAGAGTTCAGCCAACGCTGGGAGGGAGAGAGAGACGAGGTGCTCCTGGACTCGTGTGCCAGTTTGAAGGCTAATCTAGACGGCTGGATGATCTAGTGATGAATGACCACTCGACCCTCGTCCTGCTGAGGGTCAACAGCCCATTAGAGCTGATGCAGGCGGGCAGAAACACACACACACACACACACTGCTAATGTGGGGTTTCCATCAATCTCCATCTTGAGGAGAAGCAAAAAGTGGCAACTGATATCAAATGACTCGAGCCTCAAACAGCTGCGCAAATATGAGTCAGATGTTCGTCTGCGCTCGTCTTAATGAAGAAGCCGTTGTGAAAATCTCTCCCCGTTCTGGTTTCCTCGAATATGAGAGCGCTGATAAGGACATTTCCCCGTGTGTTCGTGTATTAGGAGATAATCTGATAATCTCCTGAATGGATCGCCTGACAAAACCCAGAGGATGACGTTTCCTGAGGTGGATGAAACGTCCCACAAACTATTTGGTGTTGGAAAGAAAACGCACGATTGTCCAATCAGAGAGCTGGAGCGGATTTCGTTAAAGTCAGCCTACACAGATGAGTTTCTCAAACAGCAGGAGGAACATGGAAAATCATGATTCATGGATAACCAGAAATATGCAAATGATTCAGAGCCAAAACGGTGGAAATGATACAGTATAAACACAGAAACTGAGTCATTTCCTACCAATGAAATGAATCGGTCATGCGCAGGATTTCTACATATCTGTCGCAGTGTTTTAATAAGCTTTTATTTTTCATGTTAATTTTTAGTTATGTGCTTTTGTTTTCATGATGTGCACAATAACATGCATTGTTATTAATAGTCAAATATGAATATTTTTACTGTTTTCTGCTGCTGACGTGTGTATTGTGTTGCTGGAGAAGCTCTGATGCAGAAGCATGTTTCAGATTTTTCTGTAAAGGGAAAAACAGATAAAAGTGTTGCTGGAGCTCGAGCGTGTTTGGGTTGTCGTCTAATAGGCGTCTGAATTTAATGGCCGACCGAAAGCCCACAGGACTCGATTCACACAGTTTTACAGAGTTAAAGAATTTAGCGCAGTCAGCAGAACATTAAACAGCGATGTATGGCTACATAAAGGCCTGAAATAGCACACTTATTCAGTTTGTGTTAAAGAAAGGCGACAGGGGAACTAAAAACAGACTCGTACCTGCAGACACACACATCCACTGAATCCAGGCAATACTGCAGTCCTGCCCGCATGAAACATGCTCACACTTTATTTTAGAGTAAAAATTGTTCTCTTTAGAAGGAATCTGCATGCCATTAATGAACTAAATAACAGGATATTAACATCCCAGCTACAGCTATGATGCTGCAATTATGTATCTGTGGATGTTAAGACTTCTGGCTAAATAAATGTAAACTAAAAGCACTATAACTAAAAATAATCACTTGAAAAGCATCAAAAAATGTAAATGTACTGTATAAAAAATATATATATTTTGCTAAAGATTAAAATTGAATGGTTTTATTAAATTATTAGTGTTTAAAGATGAACTGAGCAATAAAGAAATATACATAAATATAAATACATAAAAATAAATAAAAATACAAATAAATTAAATGTAAAAAATAAAAATAAACAAAAGTAAAAAATTTAAATAATTGAAAAAATAAATAAACATTTAAAAAACTAAAATAAAATAAATAAAAACAAAAATATATTTAAAAAACAAATTTAAAAGATATGAATAAAAACATAATAAATAAATGAAAATGAAATAAAAAATGAAAATAAATAAAATATGTTTTAAAAATACATAAAAACAAACAAACAAATAAATAAAAATAAAAACTATTATGAAACTATCATAGCTATGTTTGAAATGATTCGTCAGTTTAGTGGGCATTGAACACAAATCTAAACATAAGTATAAATTAATTAAATAAATAAGTGATTAATAAATAAATAATAATACTATAAATAATAAATTATAATAAATTAATAAAAAAGTAAAAAAAAAATAACATGACAAAAATTAATTAAATAAAAACATTTAAAATTAAATAAAATTAAAATGAAAATAAATATATAAAAATAAAAAAATAAAGAATACATAAAAACAAACAAACAAATAAATAAATAAAAATAATAACATGAAACTAGCATAGCTATGTGCAAAATGATTTGTGGGTTTAGTGAGCATTACATAACTATATTGGATTGGGTCCGTGGACGTCAGTGAAGATCAGTGTCTCACGCTGAGATCTCTTTGCCACTGATAATGTCAGGATTAGATTTGATGTGTGATTAATGTAGAACAAGCAAGTTTTCCTCACATCACAGAGAGCTCCAGCTGTGTGTTCAGATCGATGAATGCAGTCTGAGCGAGACACACACTGAACCAGGACCATCCATCACGAAACCGAGAGAACACACCAGAAAACAAACTCTTACACTGCAGAGAGAGACGAGGACGCCACGAACAACACAGATCCGTTCACTCAACGCATCACATTTCAGGACAAATGCTTACGTAAGGTTTGACATCAAATCTGCTGAGGCACAATCTGAACGTGACATCTTCAGTTCAGAGCTTCAGGAGAAACTGATGCCTCTAAAAGACACTCAAACGTACACATTTCAGGCTTAAAGTCGCGGAGTTTAACCCGGTGATTGATACGGCATTAGTGTGACTCCAGCAGAGATTAAGACTAATGATTTTAGCTCACAGCTTTGAGACGGAGGTTACATCACTGCTGCCATGCCAATAACTCTCAGAGATTAGCATTAATTACCACCGTCTTTAATATACACGAGCGTGAGGTATGCACTTCGGTCTGACAGGCAGACGTTCCCTTTTTCAAACGGGAGGCATGAAATATGCTTTAATGGAAACGGCGAAACAGTGTCACGACCCACAGCGCTAAAGATCCGATGAAACGAATGGAAGGAGACGCAGTAATTCCTCTAGGACCTCTAGGTTGTTTCAGCATCACAGTCAGCCTGACAGCTCCAGCATCACTGACTCCAGAACAGATTACTGGCATACTACAGCACTCACGGCATACTGACTTTGAAAACATGTTAAACAGTATGAAATATGTGGCAATAAATGTTTTAAATGGTGTGACTGTGCATGATTCTCCTCAACACTTTTTTAATTAAACAAGTGAAGTCCTATCATTTCAGAAACACAGCATTTAAAATGACTGAACGAATTAATGAATACATTTTAAAATAAAATAAAATATAAAAAAATAAATAAAATGATAAAATAATGGAAAGTAATATCAATGAGAATACAATAAAAAATACCCCAAAAAACAGAAAAAATTATAAAATAAATAATAATGATAATAATAAAATTAAATAACCAAAAGTAATATCAATAAAAAATAGAATAAAAAATATCAAAAGTAATAAAAACAAAAAGATAAAAATGAAATAAAATTATATATTTTTAAATTAAATAACAGAAAGTAATATAAATAAAAAATAGAATAAAAAAATACCAAAATAAATAAAAAAAATAAAATAAAAATAATAAATTAAAAGAAAGTAATATCAATAAAAAATAGAATAAAAAATACCAAAAGAAATAAAAACAGAAAAAATAAAAATAAAATAAAATTATATATATTTTTTAAATTAAATAACAGAAAGTAATATAAATAAAAAATAGAATAAAAAATACCAAAAGAAATAAAAACAGAAAAAATAAAAATAAAATAAAATTATATATATTTTTTAAATTAAATAACAGAAAGTAATATAAATAAAAAATAGAATAAAAAATACCAAAAGAGATAAAAAAATAAAAATAAAATAATAAAATAAAAGTAATATCAATAAAAAATAGAATAAAAAAATACCAAAATAAATAAAAAAATAAAATAAAAATAATAAATTAAAAGAAAGTAATATCAATAAAAAATAGAATAAAAAATACCAAAAGAAAT
Source organism: Chanodichthys erythropterus (assembly GCF_024489055.1). Taxonomy (NCBI): domain Eukaryota; kingdom Metazoa; phylum Chordata; class Actinopteri; order Cypriniformes; family Xenocyprididae; genus Chanodichthys; species Chanodichthys erythropterus. The sequence goes on along the minus strand of NC_090227.1, from coordinate 731,955 downwards.
AAAAACAGAAAAAATAAAAATAAAATAAAATTATATATATTTTTTAAATTAAATAACAGAAAGTAATATAAATAAAAAATAGAATAAAAAATACCAAAAGAAATAAAAACAGAAAAAATAAAAATAAAATAAAATTATATATATTTTTTAAATTAAATAACAGAAAGTAATATAAATAAAAAATAGAATAAAAAATACCAAAAGAGATAAAAAAATAAAAATAAAATAATAAAATAAAAGTAATATCAATAAAAAATAGAATAAAAAAATACCAAAATAAATAAAAACAGAAAAAATAAAATTAAAATAAAATTATATATATTTTTAAATTAAATAACAGAAAGTAATATAAATAAAAAATAGAATAAAAAAATACCAAAAGAAATAATAAAAAAATAAAATAAAGTAATATCAATAAAAAATAGAATAAAAATATCAAAAGAAAAAAAAACTGAAAAAAATAAATACAATAAAATAAAAAGGTAAATGAAATATCAATAAAAATACAATAACAAATACTAAAAGAAAAAAAAAGAAAAAAATGATTAAATTAAAAATAAAATAAAATAACAGGAGGTAATATTAATAAAAAATACAAAAAAATAAAATTAAATAATTAAATTAAATTAATAAAAATGTCACTATAGCTTCAGATTCATGTGATCACACAGTAATAGAAAGTAACAGCAATATATATATATATATTAAAAAAAATAATAAAATACAATACAAAATTACATCAAATTATAAAATGAAAAATGATAAGCAATAATAATAATTTAAAAATTATGACTTAAAAAAATATTGATATATCTTCTTGCCATCATATATTTAACAATAAGGTAAAAAAAATACAAAAAATTCAAATAATACAACAATACAATGCAATAAATGATCAAAATAAAAATATAAAAATAATAATAATAATAATAAAAACATTATAAGACAAAAACAGTTGCTATAGCTTCTGATTCATGCCATCACAGAGTAATGGAAAGTAATATCCATACACAGATTCATGTGGGAAGTACGGATCACACTGATCTCTGGACTGGTTCAGTCATCACACACAGTTGAGCTGTTGAGCAGCTTCTACTGAACCTCATGTTGGTCCGTAATTAAATCTCACACTGTTAACTGAAACAGCATCTCATCACACACGCTCAAACAGCCATTCGCTCAAAATGCTAAGAATCCGGAAAACAGCCTAATGGTTTACTTAGCAACAGGTGTCCCGGCATAAACTTAACGAGCTTTCCGAGGATTTAACGTCCTGGAAAGTGTGCTTTAATAGAGAGACGGAATCACATCTTGCAAAACAACATATTAAATAATGTCAGAAGTCTGTCGGTCTGCTAGAATGTGTCGGAGCCGTTACCTCGTTCCCAGATCTCCCGTCTTTGCCAGCAGAAAGTCTGTTCTGGCACGTTCCCAGACCTCATGCGGCGTGTTCCTCTCTCACAGCGGGAATCTGCGCCAAACATCAGTCAGCAAACCATTTACTTTTACTGCACACAACAGCTAATGAAGGCTGCGGGCCGTGCGGGATGTTTTTACAGGCTGCCTTTCATACTGAACACACAAGAGCTGCCTGAAAGAGTCAAGATATGAAGTGCTTGCTAAAGCTGGTCTGAGATCAGGGACGGGCAGGGAAAGGCCGAGCAGCCTCTCACACGCTGTGATTACTGCATAAAACACGCCAGCCAACGGCGATGATTATGAACGGATGATGAAGAGTGAGGGAACATATACTCATCACTTCCCGAAAGAAAACCGCACCGCTGCCAACAGTGAGCTGGCAAACTAACATCTGCTCTCAGACAGGCTTTACAGTCCAGCAGTGGACAAATATTCATTTCAATGAAATCATGAATAAAAATGACTCAAAATACCTTTATAATCTCTTTTAAAAGATATTATGAATAAAAACACATCAAATAAATAAATAAAAAATAAAATAAAATAAAAAAATTATAAAATAAATAAAAAAATAAATAATGGAATGTAATATCAATAAAAAAATAGAATAAAAAAAAGAAAGAGAAAAAAATGAAAAAATTTAAATAAAATAAATGGAAAGTAATATCAATAAAAAATAGAATAAAAAAAAAATACCAAAAGAAATAAAAACAGAAAAAAATGAAAATAAAATAAAATAAAAATGATAAAAGAAATATCAATACAAATACAAAAAAACCTGATAAAATTATTAAATTACACTTAAAATAAAAGTAAATTAATAGTAAATTAAGTAAAGTAATATTAATAAAAAATAGATAAAAAATTAAATTAAATTAAATTAAATTAAATTAAATTAAATTAAATTAAATTAAATTAAATTAACTTAACTAAAAAAAAAAAAAATCACTATAGCTTCTGATTCATGCCATCACACAGTAATGGAAAGTAACAGCAATAAAAAAAGTTAAAAAAAAAAAAAAAAAAAAAAAAAAAAAAAAAAAACACACACAATACAAAATTATAACAAATTATTAAATGAAAAACGATAACCAAAAATAATAATATAAAAATTATGACTTAAAATAAAAAAAAACATTGATATATTTTCTTGCCATCATATATTTAAAAATAAAGTAAAAAATAAAATACAAAAAGTACAAATAATACAACAATACAATACAATGCAATAAAAATCCATACAAAATAAAATAAAATAAAAAAATATTTTTTTTTAAATAAAATAAAGTAAGATAAAATAATAAAATAAAATAAAATAAAATAAAAAAATAAAATAAAATAAAATAATAAAATAAAATAAAATAAAATAAAATAAAATAAAATAAAATAAAATAAAATAAAATAAAATAAAATAAAATAAAATAAAAAACAAAACTACCAGTGAAACGTTTGGGTTCAACAATATTTATTAATGATTTTAAAGTATCTTCTGCTCACCAAGTCTATTTATCAAGAATCAAAAACACAGTAAAAATTGTGAAATATTATTCCAACGTAAATCAGCTGTTTTCTATGTGAATATATAGTAAAGTGTAATTTATTCCTGAGATCAAAGCTGAATTTTCAGCATCATTTCTCCAGTCTTCAGAGTCACATGATCCTTCAGAAATCATTCTAATATGATGATTTGCTGCTCAAGAAACATTTATGATTATTATCAATGCTGAAAACCGTTCATATTTTTGTGGAAATTGTGATACATTTTATTTTTCAGGATTCTTTGATAATTAGAAAGTTCAAAAGAAGAACATTTATTTAAAATAGAATCTTTTGTAACATTATAAATGACTTTACTGCCACTTTTGGTCAATTTAATGCACCCTTGATGAATAAAATTATTAATTTCTTTCAAAATGAATTATTTTACTGAGCCCAATCTTTTGAACACTAGTGTGTATTTCCGTGGCACACCTCTCAGTACCAGCTGAGCATCACTGAAACACCACAGCTGACCTGAGTATTGATGCTGACCATGTCCATCCCTTTATGACCCCAGCGGACCATCTTCTGATAACACGCGTCACAAAGCTCAAATCATCTCATACTGGTGTCTTGATCAAGACAGAGAGTTCACTAAACTCAAATGGCCTCACAGTCACCAGATCTCAGTAGAGCATCTTTGTGATGTGCTGCAACAGGAGATTCACTTCATAGATGTGCAGCTGATAAATCAGCAACTGCGTGATGATATCAGGACAATATGGAGCAAAGTCTCCAAGAGATGTTTCCAGCACCTTGATAAATCTGAAGAAATAACGCAGTTCTGAATGCAAAAGGGGGTCTAACCCGGTACTAGCAAGGTCTACCTAATAAAGTTATTTATTTATATATATATTTCAAGCACAGTCAGCCCTGCTCACAGTCTCTGCAGAATCACTCTACAGATCTCTGCTCTCACTGTGACCCACGGAGAGATGTGCAGATGCTTGTGAAATCGCAGACTCAGGAGCGCCGGCTGACAAACTGCATAAGGATCGATCTACCCCTTCCAGTTTAAATCCATCACTGTGATTGAAGCGCTCAGCATGCAGAGCAGAGACACACACACACACACACACACACACACACACACACACACACACACACACACACACACACACACACAAAAGACACATGAAACACAGTCAAAATATAGAGTTTCAATTCCACTCTTCTACTAATCGTCTATAGACAACTTTGAAATAAAGAAATGACTGTAGGGAAGCTTCAATAACTTTCATGAAGAAATATTGTCACAATGACAAAGAAACAGATCAATTAGCTCGACTCATCAATTCAAACCTAATAATATACACTACTTTATATAAAAAGTTTAAGATTTTTTAATGTTTTATGAAATATTATCAGCTGTTTTCTATGTGAATATATAGTAAAGTGTAATTTATTCCTTTGATCAAATCTGAATTTATTGGATTAAAAATACAGTAAAAATCACAAAATATTGCAATTTAAAACATCTGTTTCCTATGTGAATATATAGTAAAGTGTAATTTATTCCTTTGATCAAAGCTGAATTTATTGGATTAAAAATACAGTAAAAATCACAAAATATTATTGCAATTTAAAACATCTGTTTTCTATGTGAATATATAGTAAAGTGTAATTTATTCCTTTGATCAAAGCTGAATTTATTGGATTAAAAATACAGTAAAAATCACAAAATATTATTGCAATTTAAAACATCTGTTTTCTATGTGAATATATAGTAAAGTGTAATTTATTCCTTTGATCAAATCTGAATTTATTGGATTAAAAATACAGTAAAAATCACAAAATATTATTGCAATTTAAAACATCTGTTTTCTATGTTAATATATAGTAAAGTGTAATTTATTCCTTTGATCAAATCTGAATTTATTGGATTAAAAATACAGTAAAAATCACAAAATATTGCAATTTAAAACATCTGTTTCCTATGTGAATATATAGTAAAGTGTAATTTATTCCTTTGATCAAAGCTGAATTTATTGGATTAAAAATACAGTAAAAATCACAAAATATTATTGCAATTTAAAACATCTGTTTTCTATGTGAATATATAGTAAAGTGTAATTTTTTCCTTTGATCAAAGCTGAATTTATTGGATTAAAAATACAGTAAAAATCACAAAATATTATTGCAATTTAAAACATCTGTTTTCTATGTGAATATATAGTAAAGTGTAATTTATTCCTTTGATCAAAGCTGAATTTATTGGATTAAAAATACAGTAAAAATCACAAAATATTATTGCAATTTAAAACATCTGTTTTCTATGTGAATATATAGTAAAGTGTAATTTATTCCTTTGATCAAATCTGAATTTATTGGATTAAAAATACAGTAAAAATCACAAAATATTATTGCAATTTAAAACATCTGTTTTCTATGTTAATATATAGTAAAGTGTAATTTATTCCTTTGATCAAATCTGAATTTATTGGATTAAAAATACAGTAAAAATCACAAAATATTATTGAAATTTTAAACATCTGTTTTCTATGTGAATATATAGTAAAGTGTAATTTATTCCTGTGATCAAAGCTGAATTTTCAGCATCATTACTCCAGTCTTCAGTTTCACATGATCCTTCAGAAATCATTCTGATATGATGATTTGATGATCAAGAAACATTATCACACACCTCACACACAAACGCATGTACTTCAGCCTCGTTTCACACACGTGTTGACGGCGCTCCTCTCACACGAGGATGTAAATGGTTGCGTAGCCTCCTTCACACCCATCTCTCCACTGCCAAGATCTGGTGTTGTTTTTGGACGGCCGCTCAAATACCAGAGCGTTGAGGTGGCAGATCTCTGAATGAACAGGCCGCGTCACACGCGAGTAACGGCTGCTGCTGGGAAACACACCTGACCTCCCTCACCCCGATCAGAGAGCATGCGCTTCACGAGGAAGTCTGCTGAACTTCTGCTCCGCTTCGTTCTCAAGACATTCTGGGGTCACAAAGTGTCAATAACACTCCTTAATAATTCATTTCTTCTCTTAATTATATACATAATGTCATAAATATCTCACTTTTAATGTGATAAAAAGATCATGTTTTACGTAACACCCACATCCAGCTGTGAACACACCTGTGAAAACTACCGGATCCGCAGGTTTGATTTAAACGCTTCAGCAGGAGAGATGGATTTACATCAGATGAAGGTCTGTACAGAATAATGCTGCGAGGTTCACTCAGACTGTTGATCTGCAATTACAGGAAACGCTGGAGGAGGTTCTTGCTGAGAAAGAGGTTGAAGCACTTATGAAATCCAAAGGTTTACTTGCATTTTCCACCATGAGAAATGAAAATGGATCCACATTTTTGTATCGTTTTAGCAGAAATTTTGGCATGCAAATGTGTGTGTGTGTGTTGCTCTTCCTCCTGAGACACAGGATGTTGCTGATTCCTGTCATGAAGGGGAGGGGTTGAACTCAGAGTTTCCCATAAAGTCCCATTAAATTTTCATCTACTTCAACATGCCTTGAAATCAATTATTTAAAAAATATATATATTTATTTATTTATTTCATGTATTTGCCCACATACAAATGGATAGAGAGGTGTGGTAAGCTGTGTTCTTATTTTCCCTTTCATCACCCGTCTTTCAATGTGTGCTCCATCAATGAATCAGAACAACATACTGCACTGAAAATAAAGGTTCTTGGCGTTGATATTTCCATGAAGAACCTTTAACATCAAAACCTTTCCATTCCACAAGGTTCTTCAGATTATTAAAAGTTCTAATTAAAAAAAAAAAACATGTCTCTTTTAAAGTGGACCTATTCTAGCGTCTCCAGAATGTGTCTCTGAAGTTTCAGCTCAAATTACCCCACAGATCATTTATTATATTTGGGTGTGAGCAAAAACACGCCGTTTTTGTGTGCGTCCCTTTAAATGCAAATGAGCTGCTCCTTTCCAGAAGAGGGCGGAGCTTTAACAGCTCAACAACAACAAAGCTGGAGAATCTCACGCAGCCAAAATGAGGAAAGTGTTCAGCCTTACATTGTTCAAACCGGAGTCGACACTGATGGAGAGACTCAGGAAGAAGTTACAACTTTTAGACGTTTCTGAATGGTTAGTGGATAAATTGATGTAGTTGCTGTGGAGTTGATTCAACTCATCCACTAGCATGTGCCGTCATGTTCATCTTTTGTGTTGAATTGACCCTCGTTTGTGAAGCAGTCCGGCGTAAAATGACGGCATGACAACAACACTCGACTACAACAACTCTTCCTCTTCTCTAAAGCAGCCCAACATGGCCCCGCCCCCTTTGTTGAGTGTTCTCGGGGGCGGGGTTTATGTAAATTTTAGGGTTGGTGATGTCACCAACCCAGGAAGAAGCTCGTTGTAGTCCCTACCGGCCGTTTGTTGTAGTCCTTAAACAGAGAATCCTGTAAACTAACTGAAGGTAAAAAAGTGAGATCATAATCAACCACCCCTTTAAGAACAGTTCACGTTTTTTAAATTCATTCTATCATCCTCCAAATTGGAGGGCGCTCAAGTAGTGTTCACTACTAAAACACTGCTTACTTCTGAACATAAAGTACACAACCCTGAGAGAAAACAGAGGACACAGACGGGAAAGCTCCATTATAATGACTTCTCGAGCTTGTCAGCGTCTGAATGTGTAACAACAATAGCCTCAGATCTGCACAGGTTCAGTCGTTTCACAGCATCATTAATAACACTCATCAGCCTTTCACAATCTATCCGAGCAGCACACTGAAACGCTGTCAGTTCCTGCTGCTTCTGCACCGGGACAATGATCCGACATCAGTCAGTGACTGCAAACAGAGCAATGCAATTAGACAAAAAGCCATTTGATCAGTGTGAGACTGTAGTGCAGGTTAAAGAGCCAATTCATCACGATCTGCTGTCTGCCAGACTGGAGAATTAGCAACACTGAGTGATTCTTCCATGTGATGATGATGATGACGTGGGTTAAAGCACATCTCAGGCTTTCTAGCATTTAAGTAACTTTATTTTTACTGGAATATGAGCGGCACTGAAGCACCGAAAGCATCAGCTGTACTGACGGTCTGAAGTCAAAGAGCCTGAAGCCAGCAGATCCTGTGTGTTTAGCTCTGATTGAATTAAGTACACGAATGGCACTTTGTGGGAATAAAAAGCAATTTATTAGTGCACACTGTGGCTTTATGAAGAACACCAGCGTTTATAGAGAAGCACACTAGCACTGTCTCTCAAACTTCCTTCATCTTGAAGCTCTTAGTTGTAAACGAGGTTAGTGCATGTGATTCTGAGACATTTTCAGTCTTAGTGCTCATGCATACTATGCTGGTTCAAGCCTGGCCTGCAACATGTTTGACTCTAAACAATTCCTTTTGCGCTCCAGTAACTAACCTATCAAAAATGCAAAAAGCCAAAAATATGAGATTAAAGCATTAAAAGCATTAAAGATTGATCCTATAAAGCACATTGTGCAAAAAAGCATGCAAATTAACGTGATACAAAAAGCAAACAGCCAAAAATAAAAAAAAAGTATAAGAAAGAAAAATTTAAATGAATTACATATTGAATCTACAAATCACAATGCATAAAAAAACATGCAAAAAGCCAAAAATATAAGAAAAATTAAAATGTATTGCAGATTGAATCTATAAATAATTCAGCAAAAAAAAACACATGCGAATTAATATATGATGCAAAAAAGCCAAAAATTAAGATGCATTACACACTGAATAAAATGCACACTGCAGAAAAAACATGCAAATTAATATATGATACAAAACAGCAAAAAGCCAAAAATAAGAAAAATTTAAATGCATTACATATTGAATCTATAAATCGCAATGCATAATAAACATGCAAAAAGCCAAAAAAAGAAAGAAAAAATGTATTGTAGATTGAATCTATAAGTGATACTGCAAAAAAATAAAAAATACAAATTAATATATGATACAAAAAAAGCAAAAAGCCAAAAAATTAAGATGCATCACACAGAAAAAAAACATGCAAATTAATATATGATACAAAAAGCCAAAAGAATAAGAAAAAGCCACAAATAAGAAGAATTTAAATGCATTACATATTGAATCTATAAATCACAATGCATAAAAAAACATGCAAATTAATATATGATACAAAAAAGAAAAAGCCAAAAATTAAGATGCATTACAGCTTGAATCCATAAAGCACACAGCACAAAAAGCACGCAAATTAACATGATTCTGACATAAAAAGATGGAGCTAGAGTGAAGCAACAAATGAGAATGAACTGTGCTCAACGCCAGCTGACCCACTGGCTCAGACTCTGCAGGCCGGGCGCTCTGCCACCCTCACCGCGGCCCGAGCGCATAACGGGAGTATGGGTAATTTGTCCGCTTGTTTGGATAATCCGCCATCTGCTCTAACAGGCCTGGGACGCGCTCAGAGCTTCCCGAACCCTGGAACGGACACGGAATTACACCATCTGCAGCGCTAGGACAGTAGAAGTGTGCTTCGTAACACTGTACATCTTCTGTCGCGAAGACTAGACTGATCAACAACGAGAGATAAATGATGTATTATACTGAGAGAAATGTGTTGAGAGATACTGAAATCACATGTGTCTTAAAATGAAAGTTCAATCAGAAACGATCATTCACTCACAGCGCTCCAAACAGCTACGAGTTTCTGTTTTTCTATGAAACACAAAAGGAGTTTTACGGGTTTTTGGAATGACATGAGGGGGAATTAATGACTAAAGACTTTCATTTTGACAACTATTTTCCTTTAAAGGATTAGATTAAATTTCCTGATATTTACTCACCCCCATGTCATCCAAGATCTTCATGTCTTTCTTTCTTCAGTGGAAAAGAAATGAAGGTTTTTGAGGAAAACATTCCAGGATTATCAGGACATTTTCATTCTGAAGCAAACTAATCCGTTCATACAAGGGTCTTTGAAGATGCCGATTTCCAAAATAATGATTTGATATACAAGTTAACATTATAATATATCATTTAGGTCCTTATTTACAATTTCCGTGATGTAGAAAATTTGGAATTTGTCAACTTTTGGAGGAATATACACTTCAACTGGTGTTACGGACTATATTAAAGATTGCTATTGAAATCTGCATGTTGTGTGTGAATTAAATTATGAATTCAGTTGACTAAACATCCTTTTTGATTATGAACATTTAAATAAAGCATTAAAACAGTGTCCAGAGAAAATGAAACAGAAATCATGGGGGGGGGGGGGACGGAAATCATACAGCCCTAAATATTTTTTTTATATGCCATATTGTGAATAATGCCAAATTAATATATCATAATTACATATGTTAATGTTCTTATGAATCAACATTACTATAATCATACAGCCCTAAATATTATATTTTATATTCCATATTGTGCATAATGCCAAATTAATATATCATAATTATATATGTTAATGTTGTTATGAATCAACATTAGGATAAAGAGTCTCTGCTTGACCCGAGAGTCTGTGGAGGTGTTTGTAAAGATAAAAACCTCTTCATCAATATGAAAACACAGTGACAACACAACACAAAAACTACTGGAGATGTGGTGGACGAGTGGATTTCACAGTGATCTTCAGCATCAGATAAAAATGACAATTACACCGAGAGGAGAACATGGCCGTCTGCCAGGATGACAGGAACACTGTTACTCTCTCCCTCTCAACCCAAACACACAGAGACTCATCCTTCATGAAGCCGTTTGTCGAGGGAATCTTCTCTCAATCTCGGGTTCAGAGGGACACGATGAGAATATGATGAGACCGTGATGAATCTGGACTCCCCGCGGACAAACAGAACCAGAGCCACCGAAACAAGCACTGAGAACACATCTCTCCTCAGGAACAGACAAGAGCATCACGACTGCTGCGTCTGACACAGGACCAATCCACAGCCGAGCCACAGGGGGTGTGTGTGTGTGTGTGTGTGTGTGTGTGTAGGTCACAGGGTGAGAACATGCCAGAGGACAGAGCTGCATGGCACCACGGAAAAATCCATGTCTGCTCCATGGAAGAGAATTCAGGAAGGTTTTGTGCCGCAACGCCCCGTCACCAACAAAAAACATATGGGGTGGGAGGAAAATTAATAAGCCAACGATTTACATAAATGTACGTTCGTTCGCAAACCTTTTGAGCTATTTGCAAGTTTCTCGGGGAAATGCAATAGTTTTAAAACATATTAAAACAATCAAAATTCACTGACTTAGCCATTTTTTTCTACTAATTGAGTTTTATTTTTGTAGGTCAATAGAATGCTTGTCTCAACCGATAATAAAAGTTTGGGGGCGGGAAGATGTTTTGATGTTTTTTATGTCTTCTGCTCATCAAGGCTGTGTTTATTTGATCAAAAATACAGTAAAAATTGTGATATATTTTTACAATGTAAATCAGCTGTTTTCTATGTGAATATATAGTAAAGTGTAATTTATTCCTGAATTTTCAGCATCATTACTCCAGTCTTCAGTGTCACATGATCCTTCAGAAATCATTCTGATATGATGATTTGATGCTCAACAAGCATTTCTGATTATTATTTATGTTGAAAATACTGCTTCAGATTTCTGAGGAAACATCATATACTTCATTCTTCATTCTTTGAAGAAAGTTCAAAAGATGTTTTATTATTTGAAATAGAATATTTTGTAACATTTGTAACACTTTTGATCAATTTAATGCATCCTTGTGAATAAAAGTATTCAATTCTTTAAAATAAGATCACAGACCCTTAACCTTTGACAGGAAGTGTATATATAAAGGCATTGTAAGCTATTTCTTGGAAAACCTGACTAGGACAGAAAATCGTCAAGATTTGTAATAGTTTTAATTCTTTTTAAAGAAAAATATGTGAATAAAAAGAAATTCAATTGCACTGCCAAATTAGAAGATATCAATAATTGCACAAGGTGTGGCATTACCTATAACAATACTAAATAATAATTATATTATAACATTATTACATAATGTGCCTCATTAACTAGTCTCACAGCTGTTTGATTCACTAAAAAGAACAGACTCAGAGTCATTTGTTCTCTAAAGAGAAACATTAGAGTTCAGAACAGATGCAACATATTTTCTGAAAGCAGTGAGGGGAAAATGTCACACGTCAGACTCAAACCGATGTCGTCCACGTGAGCAGCGCAGCTCAATGTGTCTCCAGACTCACATTTAAAAGTCACCTTCAGTGAGCAGCACTAATATCACAGCCAAACTGACTTGAATTAAAGCGCTCAGTCGAATCAGCGTTGAGGAACTTCTGGCACTGAAACACAATTATATGCGTCTCATTTGCTGAGCTCACATCATCCAGTGAGCAGAAAACACACGCAGCACCTCATAAACCGCAGCAACACAATAGAAGGACAAGCGCGGTGTAAAAAGCCTCATCAGGCATATATCTGAGAGCGGAGCGGCAATGAAGGCCATCTGACTCTGAGTAAACAGGACCGCAGTTTATTCAACCATCTGCGAGTCGCTCCGGATCAACATAGCATAATGTTTATGGCGTGACACACACACACGGTAAACAATGACACACACACCATTCTCAAACGCGGCTGAACCGCACAGTGCAAACACTTTTTCAACGGCAGATCAGAAAATAAAAAGTCTTTGTTTAGGAGTTGTAAACCATGAACCATTCAGTGATGAGGAGAACATTACAAAGCATTTAAAAAACTGGACAAAAAGACATAATGAAGGAAAGAACTACAATCCCATGAAGCATTGCAAATAACCATGGAATTATGGAAAAATGATTGAGAAATATAAAATTATAGTGATAGAAACATCATTGCAAAATGTGCATATATATATATACACACACAAATGTTCAAGTAGTTTTCTGAGCCGGAATCAGGGTTATTATCATGAACTTAAACTATTAAAAACTTGAAATAACAATTGAAATATTATTAATATTATTAAAATATTAAAATATATATATATATATATATATATATATATATATTTCATCAGGTTTACAAAGTGACATTTCTCATTTTCATTAACTAAGCTAAAACTAATAAAAGTGAATAAAAATTAATAGACATTTATCAAAAAAAAATAAAGAAACAAGTACAAAACACAAAACTCTATATAAAAATATAGAAAATATTAAAATAAAATCAGTGATGCTAACATAACTGGTGTGAGCATAAGCATCAATTTGGTGCGATTCTGTGATTGGTGGAGAATTCTCAGTGGAATCATGGGTAATGTAGTTTTTTCCACCAGGAATTCTGATGTTAAACACGATTACTTCAAAGACAAGTTGAAATAAGGTGGACTGATGGTTGCAACTGAATCATACTGATTAACAACCCATAAACGACCTGTCATTAACCGCTTATACTTTATTTAATTATTTTTACTTCCAGAAATCAACTCTTGCTCTTCATTAGGCCTGTTCATTTATGATACACTGCTGTATATTTGATTAGTCATGTTTGATAGTCCTAAGCACACCTTCTCTTCCTTATTGTGCCGAATATCCACGTGAATGCTTCCCAAACAAGAACAAATGTAGGGCGGGGCTTGATTTTGATTGGATGGTTGTGGTTTGCTATTGGTGGATCTCATGTGAGTGACAGGTTGCCCCGCCCTCATCATCAGAAAAGAGAAGAGATTCTGATTCAAGATTACCACAACATGAATTTAAAAAAGGTAAACAAAGGTTTCATCTACCTTTTTTCTAAAGGTGAGGTAGTTCACAAGGTTTCAGAACAGAGCCTCAGCGTGTGTGTGTGTGTGTGTGTGTGTGTGTGTGTGTGTGTGTGTGTGTGTGTGTGTGTGTGTGTGTGTGTGTGTGTGTGTGTGTGTGTGTGTGTGTGTGTGTGTGTGTGTGTTCTGAAAGCAAGTTCTTCAGGCTACACTGGCCTACTTACTGAGGCAGAGAGAGAGACGATGGCTGTTTGTGTCTGAGAAAGTGAGATCTCAATTGAGCAGTGTTCCTCCTCACACAGACACGCTCTCTCTTTCAACACCTTCTCAACAGCTTTTCAGCGGCACATTTTCTGTAAAATGACAGACTGCAGCAGAATAAGTGACAACGCTCTCCTGTCCTGCCCAGACTGATGCATCAGCGGCTCCTGGCGCACGTTCGTCTGAGAATCAGCACTGAATCTGCCATCTCGCTGAACGACACTTAATCACTTCCAGCTAATGAAGGAGGCCGTGCGCCGTGAGCCTGTCAGCTGTCCATGAAGAATGGCAGGCCTACAATATCTAGATTCATCGTTTACTTGGTTAAGACTTCTATTATAAGTCTTTTTTGTCCTGTTTTCAACATTGATAATCATCATAAATGAGCAGCAAATCATCATATCAGAATGATTTCTGTGACACTGAAGACTGGAGTAATGATGCTGAAAATTCAGCTTTGATCACAGGAATAAATTACACTTTACTATATATTCACATAGAAAACAGCTGATTTACACTGTAATAATATTTCACAATATTACTTCTTTCAAAAGACATTAAAACATCTTACTGACCCCAAAATTTGAATGATAGTGTATATAAATGTTATTGTGTATAATACAAATTGCTTATTAATAAATGTTTACCTTTTGATTATTATTGTTGCCTCTAGTAATTATGTGTGTGATTTTTAATTTCCAACATATTTTGAGATCATTTTCAGTAATTTTTACACAATAGTTAAGTTAAATGAAACTGACCAATCACTGGGTTCGTCCATTTTCAACCCAACATTTTATTATAGAGAAATAGGTTTTAGATTGGAATAATATTTTACTATTTTTACTGTATTTTTGATCAAATAAATGCAGCCTTGGTGAGCAGTTCTTTTGAAAAATATTAAAAATATATTTTGACAGGTACTGTATATATGATATATAATAACACACACACACACACATACACACACACACCATAAAAAAGATTGTGTATAACATCCCACTAGAGAACGAGGAAACGTTCACAACAGCCATTGTGATTTTTAAACACCACCTGTCGACGACGCCATTTTTAGTTTATTACACGAGAAATTTCAATTTGGCAGATCTCCTGGTCTTCATTAAGGGACGTCCCGATTTCCCTTTTCTCATTGTGCTTAATTAGACCCTTTTTTAAGCCAACCTCATTCTCCTGTTAGCATTCAGCAGACGGCTAATTACAAACAGAAAAAGACGTGCAGAGTTAAAAGTGTCTCTGCAGCAATGACTGCTGTAATGGACTCGGACAGCTGGCGCATCTGATGACTGAGAGATGGAGAGGGATGGAGAGCGATGGAGAGAGATGGAGAGCGAGCTCGACGGTCCTCGTCTCCTCATCGCTGTGATAACGGTCATGGCTGGATGATCAGGCCAGAGATCAGATAAGAATAACTGATGATTTTCTGGGAAGTTGTTTCTGTGCAGTTTTAGAACAAATGCATAAAAGTGTTTGTCTGGAACAATTCAGGGGAATTACTTTTCTTCCTAGTCTTAAATATTCAGACTTTATATGAAAAATAACTTCTGTGTGGATGTGTTGGATGACTGAGAATTAAGGCATGCAAAAACTTGCACAAAACATCAGTTTCTTAAAGGGTTAGTTCACCCAAAAATGAGAATTCTGCCATTAATAACACCCTCATGTCGTTCCACACCCGTAAGACCTTCGTTCATCTTCAGAACACAAATTAAGATATTGTTGATGAAATCTGATGGCTCAGTGAGGCCTGCATTGACAGAAATGTCACTGAACATCTCAAGATTTAAATCAGTTCATGTGAGTTCAGTGGTTCTACCTTAATATTATAAAGCGATGAGAATAGTTTTTGTGCACCAAAAAAATAACGACTTTTGGCCGATTTCATAACACTGCTTCGTGAATCTTTTGTGTCGAATCAGTGGTTCAGAGCACCAAAGTCACGTGATTTCAGTAAATGAGGCTTCGAACCACATGAGGAACGACATGAGGGTGAGTAATAAATGACATCATTTTCATTTTTGGGTGAACTAACTCTTTAAGGATGCAAGATTACTGAATGTGAAAACGTATTTTAATGTGAGTCTGTGTCAAAATCACTCTCCTCTGATTCCTCACATGATAATCAAACGGCACTTGACTGGATTATAGCACATGTATGGATGTGTGTGCCGTGCATCCTCATTAAATCCTAATGAAAACCTCCTCTTTTCGCCGGTTCTCAGTCATGTGACCTAACTGTAGTTTTAATTGACCTCGGTCTAGAGCGGGATCCGTGGAGATGATGTCCACACTACCCAATCTCCATCAGGAACAGACAGGGACATTTATATTACATATCCCAGTACAGATGTTGATTTCATTCTCTCAGACCTCTGAAGTAGGAGCGAATAATTCTCACATACTAGACAACTGCTTCTCAAGCAAGAAAAAATATAGGGCGGGGCTTGATTCTGTCTGTGGGGAATTGATTGGATGGCTGTGGTTTGCTATTGGTGGATCTCATGTGAGTAACAGGTTGCCCCGCCCTCATCATCAGAGAAGAGAAGATATTCTGATTCAAGATTACCAGAACATAAATTTAACACAATAATCTGCAACATTTCATAAACTAAGGTGTTTTGGTCCCGTCAGAAATCCCCAAACCGCTTTAAAACCATCAAAGTAGATTATCTCAACCAGCTTGTCTAATTTGGAAGACAAGTTATCCACTTTCAGCTTGTCTTTTTCAGCAAAAGTAGGTTTAACTTTATATGTGCTGCACCTTTTCTGGATCGTTTCTGACACTGCCAGCGTTTGCACCGTCTAAACATGTTGTTAGGCTTTGACGGAGCATTTCTGTGTTTGTTTTCACCGCTCAACGTCTTTTTGCCAGGGTGTCTTGATAAAGACTTTGTTGCCGTTGACAGACGAGACAGCTAAGCGTTCTGCGCTGAGACTCAGATGTTTTCCGGTCTAGTTTTATTCCTAAAAGAGATAACGTGTGCTGTAGTTCCTCATTGACACAAACTCATTCTGTGAACGACCGCAGACAACAGGTCATCGTGTCTTCTGCTCGGTCGAGTGTGTCTTTGCCATATTCATGTGGTTTTCCACAAGATGTTGCCTCATACTCTTCAGGGTTCAGAGTTATAAATTATACATCAAGAGGCGATCAAAGACAATTAATAGGCGACTGGCTGTTTGACTCGGCCCTCTTAACCTCTCAAGCGCTGCGTTTCCTGAATAAATAATCGCAGCGCTCTGTGTCGAGTCTCAATATTGCCTCTGTGGAAACTGAACTCTCGCAGACAGCAATTCAACACAAAAGCTGCTGCGCTCGCCACATGGCCGAGGACAGCGATAACATCATCTGATGGTTTGACAGCACTGCCGCTTTCCTATTAGTGTGCCGGGAAAGATAGGAGACTTCCAACAGATGGAAGCAGGAAGGGAAAACAGAGCAGGTGTAATTCAAATCAAAGTTTTCCAGAGTTTCTTCTGTACATCTCTTTGTCTTATCGCTGTAATGCACCGCAGCTCTCTGCCGTTATCAGTAAACAGTGGCAGTGTACAAAATAGTGCTTATGTTTGTCCTGACCTGAATCTACGAGTCGCTTTGCTAATCTCACCACGTCGAGCCTTTGGACTCGAAGGAAAAACACACTTTTATACCGGTGCGGTTTTCTGCAAGCCAAGCTGTTGTGTCTGCTCTAAAAAATCATGTTTGGATGACAAAAAAAATAAAAAAAATCAACAGTACAAAAATAAAACTATGAAACATTGTGGATATAAAGCTCTCGTTCTGTAATGTGTTGATCGATTCAAAGGGAGGACTGTTGTCTTTATTGAATGATTTGTCAATTAAACATTTAAGAGCCACGTGATATGAGTTGATGTAAATGACGTAATTGCTTGATTGTTCAGAAGTGACTTATTTCCCATTTGGTGCAAGAGATGCTGATGGCCGACTGTCATTTACACAATTATTAACATCTTAAAGGTGCCCTAGAACCAGTTTTTACGAGTCTAAGCTGTTTTTCACAAGATGTAATATAAGTCTAAGGTGTCCCCTGAATGTGTCTGTGAAGTTTCAGCTCAAAATACCCCATAGATTTTTTTTAATTAATTTTTTTAACTGCCTATTTTGGGGCATCATTAACTATGCACAGATTCAGGTTGCGGCCCCTTTAAATCACATGCTCACCGCCCCCGGAGCTCTCGACTATATTACAGTGCATTTACAGAGTTCACACAGCTAATATAACCCTCAAATGGATCTTTACAAGATGTTTGTCATGCATACTGTATGCATGCTTAGAATTATGTGAGTAAAGTATTTATTTGGATGTTTACATTTGATTCTGAATGAGTTTGAGGCTGTGCTCCCTGGCTAAAGCTAACATTACACAATGTTGGAGAGATTTATAAAGAATGAAGTTGTGTTTATGAATTATACAGACTGAAAGTGTTTAAAAATAAAAATGCGACGGCTCTTGTCTCCGTGAATACAGTAAAAAACGATGGTAACTTTAATCACATTTAACAGTACATTAGCAACATGCTAACAAAACATTTAGAATGACAATTTACAAATATCACTAAAAATATTATGGATCATGTCAGTTATTATTGCTCCATCTGCCATTTTTCGCTATTGTTCTTGCTTGCTTACCTAGTCTGATGATTCAGCTGTGCACAGATCCAGACGTTAATACTGCCTTTCCTTGTGTAATGCCTTGAACATGGGCTGGCATATGCAAATATTGGGGTTGTACATATTAATGATCCTGACTGTTACGTAACAGACAGTGTTATGTTGAGATTCGCCTGTTCTTCGGAGGTCTTTTAAACAAATGAGATTTATATAAGAAGGAGGAAACAATGGAGTTTGAGACTCACTGTATGTCATTTCCATGTACTGAACTCTTGTTATTCAACTATGCCAAGATAAATTCAATTTTTGATTCTAGGGCACCTTTAAATCTAGCTAGTTTTTAAAGACATGACTGCAGTGGATCAACCTTAATGTCATGAAGAGACGAGAATACTTTTTGTGCGCAAAAACAAAACAAAAATAACCACTTTAATCAAAAATCTCTTCTCTTCTGTGTCATTCTCATACGTTGTTTACGTCCAGCGCTTCCGGGTTCATCGTCAGAATGTCGACTCATTATTGTCCGGCTCCTGCATCAGCATCACACACGTGTCACGTGATCAGCTTTGGCCAATACTGAGCCGGCATTCGGACGTAAACAAGAAAGCCCTGCGTAAGGATAATGACAGGGAAGAGAAGAGATTGTTGAATAAAGCATTATTTTTGTTTTGTTTTTGCGCACAAAACGTATTCTCGTCTCTTCATAACATTAAGGTTGAACCACTGCAATCACATGACTGTTTTAACAATGTCTTTAGTTCCTTTCTGGACCTTGAAAGTGTTGATTATATTGTCACATACCTCTCGGATTTCATCAAAAATATCTTAATTTGTGCTCTGAAGATGAATGAAGGTCTTACAGGTGTGGAACGACATGAGGGAGAGGAATTAATGACAGAAATTTTTGGGTGAACCGAGTCAACAAACTAGTCCGAATGGGTCAACGGATGAAAACGGATGGACTCCAGTCCACTCAGACATCATATTTTAACCACTTCAGAATCAAAATTAATTCAAAATGATTTGTAAGTGAGTCAGTTGTTAGTGACCACTCAACTATTAAAGCAGATAAACTTTGAGGACTTTGAGTTTGTCTCATTTCAGCAGTCAACACACACACACAATATACACACACACACACACAGATGTAGAAGCTGCTCTTCACACACTATCACTTGCTTCTCAAAAAGTCGGTGAAAGTTCATTCGGCTCTTTCCTGCCGTCATTTACCGCAAACTGTCACATGCCGTCATGCATCATTATTAAAGAAAGACGATAACAAAGTCTCTGAGCTCCATGTCATAGCAGGTATGTCAAACTCCCTGACACGGTTTTAAGAGGCTGGCCTATTTTCCTCTGCTCCAGCTCCTCAGTACATTTCATTTTCTCTGCGTTATTTCACAGAACTGAGAGACCCAAATAGAATAGCGAGCTTTCATCCCCGGCTCCGCTTTTCAATTATCCTCCCTCGAGCCAACCGAAAGAGCTCCGGAGCTTATGTAATAACCTTCTGAAGGAAGGTAAAGGCAGAGGAGGAGAGGAGGGAAAAAGAGAAGGCTAGGAGGGAACAATGGACACAAAATATTGAGCATGGCCAGCAATGTGGGCTCCTCGAGCAAGATATTGTATATACCAGACATGATGCTGTCCAGTGTTTCCAGCACTAGTGTAATCGAACTGGCTGTGAAATAGATAACTAATAGATCAGGGTGGCAATAGGAGACTAAACACCCCTAAAGCAGAGAAAACTAAATATTATATACTTTTTAACTACAAATGCTCGTTTTGGTCCAGCTCTGCTAAGCACAATTATGAGACGGTTGAGTTCACGACATGAATGAAAATCAGGAAATTTTGAATTATTCCTTGAATTATTCCTCAATCGATAGCACTTGTGGCATAATGTTTATTAGCACGGAAATTAATTCAACTTGACCCTCTTTTGCTTTGGAAAAAACAAAGAAATTTGCGTCACAGTGGAGCCTTTACAATTAAACTGAATGGAGCCAATCCATAAAGGTTAAATTCTCACCGTTTCAATAGTATAGATACAAGACCTAAATAGGGTTGTGCAATATTGAAGCAAAATTGTAGCTCAATATTAAGTGGGATACTAAATCTCAAAGTGTATATTGATTTGGTTTTTGCGAAGGGAGTGACATAATGTCAGCTCGCACATCGTTAAAACAATTACAATAATATAGCTGCAAGCAGCAATTAAATGGCCGAGCACAACAGAAGCAAATGTCATAGTGGACTATGGTAGATAACAGACAAAGACACTGCATGGCAATTTTGAAGTCAATCAGACCAGCGGTACTGTAGTTAGAGCCAATTTCAGGTTTTGTTCAATAGCGCCAACAAGTGGCGCAGTCCCACCACTTTTTCAGTGTGTCCTCAGAGTGCCCCCATACATAAGTGTGTCAAATTTGGTCAAAATATATAGTTATAGATATTTATATGTATGAACACATAAAAAAATTACCCACAGCTGACTTTGATTGCATTTTTTTGCCACCAACTACCAAAATTTTGACATTTGACCATTAGCATAAAATCAACAATCTATGTTTACGATTTTCCTACAGTGATTTTGTCAGGATCAGACTAACGGTTTCCAAGATATCCCTGAATGTTGCACTAACCATAAGGCAAAACCTATCATGCTTGGTATCGCTGGACCCGGCAAGGAATCCAACGAGATGAAAATAAGTCAACCACATCCAAAGTTATAAGCATGTAAATATTTTTTTTTTTTTCACCACTAGGTGGCACTAGCCCAAAACTTCTCAGACTCCTTCAGGGCATTGTGCCAATGCATATGTTCATGCATTTGTAAAATATAGCATTTTACTACAATATTCAAAATGGTCGACGCCCAAAACGGGAAAATTGGATATCATTCGACTCCGCATGATGCCCCGAATCTAATGAGATCACTTTTATGGCCACTTTTTTGAAGAAAAAAAAAAAAAAAACTTATGAGCAGTTATTCAGAAGTTATGAGAAGTTATGAAGTTATTCAGAAGTTATGAGCGAATATAGCCATGTTTTGTATCTCCGGAGCAGTAGGGGACGCTGTGCCAAAACTCAGCATGTATCCTCAGGTCATGCTTGTGATGACATGAACCAAGTTTGGTCTGAATACAATAAAGCAGTAAGGAGATAGAGCCTTTTAGAGTCCATTTTCACAAGCGCTACGTAAAATACGTTCACACAATTTTCGAAAACGGTGTGACAAATCTACGTGAATGCCATAACTTTTTGCTTGCATGGTCTGAAAGATGATCTGGTTCAGTTTTCATGAAAATCATAACAGCTTAGGAGGAATTCAAAAAAATATTTTTTTTTCTGAGAATTCAAAATGACGGAAAGGTTTCTGCAAGCGGTTTTATCGGTTGCCATATACTTCCAGAGTAGAAGAAGAAGAAGAAGAAGAATGCCAATGGATACAATAGGTGCCTACACACCTTCAGTGCTTGAAGACAAATATTGCACACTCCAGACATAAATGTGATGAAATCGCTTACTAACATCTTCTTTGTAAAGTTGTTTTTTTTTTTTAAATGTTTTTTATTGTAAAGTTATTCAGTATAAGTCAAAACTAGTTTTGTTGTAGCAATCAACATCATGCCATGATGAGTTCACCTAACCCTGATGTGTTCTTTCATTGAAAAACAGCTAGACAGATCGCAAACAGCAGATCCATCTGCATCCAGGGTCTTTTAATTGCGATTTCAAACCGGGACCAGATGAGTAGGAGACTGCCGATGCAAATATAGGACAACACTGTCTCTGGGGAGAGGGAAGGGTTGGGCTCAGAACAAAAGAAAGCACTAAACTCCAGCGGGCACACAGAGTATGAATTTAGTTTTGAATAAATGACAGCAGACTGGGCTGAAAAATAGATCGGACAGGCTGGTCAGCGAGCGGGAGTTCTGGGACAAATCCGACATGACTTCAGTGAATTCACAGAGGAGTGCCCACGTCCCACCGAGACCCAATTACTCACAATGAAACTGCAATCATGCATTGGGTGCCTCAGAAATGGATTGTGGGTCTCCACACAACAGCCTCCTGAGCCTGTGGAGATAATGCCGGATGTAAGAGAAGACTGGAGCTCAAGAAAAATAACGCTGCCAGGTTGCATACTAATAAAAAGCTCCTTTGTGTGATATCCAACAAGCGAGGAGGATAAATGATGTTTGGCAACCAGATACAGGTGATCCAATTTGAGATAACTTCTGACCATCTGACTGCACTTTATGTATTAAAACTATGTGCACAGCCTGAAAACTGTCAATATTTTTGTCTAACTTACATGCGACTTTTGTAGAATTGATGGTAAAGTCATCACTGATAATTTACACTATTCAACACCTTGGGCAAGCCATATTATGTTCCCTTCAAAAAGTATTAGCAGTCATTTGTTTTATATGGCTTGCTAATTATTTGTTATTTATTAATCCCAACATGATCAAATGCTGTTGCACTCTTTTACTGGAGACAACCAACAAAAACTCCACAGATCAGTATGGATTCATTACACCTGCCACTAGGGGGCGAATTGCCACATGACTCTTCGGAGGTCACCAAAATGAAATGTGTCACTTCAGTGTGGTTCAAATCCACATGCTGTATATATGTATGCAAATGTCTCTTAGTGTCCACCAGCCATGTTTTTAAACTTGATGAACAGGCCCAGGACAGAACCCTGAGGTACACCACGGAAAGGAAGGGGAAAGTCTTTGTTTTAACCGCTCATGTACTGTTCTCTGACAGGTTCAGCTAAACTGGTTTAAAGTTTGCCAGCAACACTAAAAACCTTGAGCTGTTAATGATCAGCAACCCAAAACACAAACAAAATGACAAGACGTCATTCTGTACATGACACACACAATGAGGTGGAAATGAGAAGCCATTACAATGCCTGAGGGAACGGTTTTCAACCTCGAAGCACATCGCAGTTGATTGCCAACAGCACTCTGCATAATTACTCCCTTTCTAATAAATGAAATATGTCCCTTGCACAATCTTTCTTGGTCTATGATGGGACTAACTGTGGTTTCTGAATATGCAAAGCAAGTTTGTGAGTGATTAATGCATGGGGAATGCTCTGATTGTTTTTCAGATTCTTAGGTAGTATGAAAATTAAGAACAATAGCAATGCATATGACACACAGACATGTGATGGTATCATGATAACTGCTGAAGCGAATGTGTACTCAAATAATAAGAAAGTAAATAAAATAAAAATCCAGACCATTCAGATAATAAGGTATCTAGAATTATTCACTCTGTTTAGAAGTGTCCACAGTAACAACACCATGCATGTTCATTACGGCAATACTTTTTATGCTGGCATATATCTAGACACACATTCACGTACTTAACTTCACTGCATTAACATATTCCCATAGGTTAGCTCAACAGACTTAACTCGGGCTCAGGTACAAATACATAAAAATGTAAAAATCCTACCGTGTAAGCACATTATCAACAAAATCAAACATCAGCAAGGTGCTTATGTCCTTCTTTTAAGAAGGCTTTGTTATTTTATTTATTTACACTCTCTCGGGAGCAGTGCTGACTCAGGATAAGGGGGTCATTGTAATTCTAATGGTTCTTCTTTAAGCAAAATGCCAACACAGGGGAACGGCACACTTGGGACAGTTAAAGACAAGTCTTTAGTGCTTTATACGCAGCCATGGGGTGGTTAGAGCTCCGAGGCAGAGGGTCCCTATAGACTATTCCATAAAGCCCCTATATAGACACCAGCACTACAGCAGCAATTATACAGATTATTCCTCATGCCTGACAGCCAGGTTAGCATAAGACACATAAAAAAAAAAATAAAAAAAAAAAAATATATATATTATATTATATTATATTATATTATATTATATTATATTATATTATATTATATTATATTATATTATATTATATTATATTATATTATATTATATTATATAAAATATTATATTATATTATATTATATTATATATATAAAATAATAAAATAAATATAAAATAAATATAAGATGAAAAAAAAATCATAGTAATTATTATTACTACATAAATTAATGTATTAATAGTGAATGAGCATTATATCAGCCATTTTCCAACCATATCAAACCATATCAAGGTATCAAAGAGAAATAACAAAATAAATGCATGATAAATGTATATATAAACACACACAACAAGTATGTCATGTGTTAGCTTTGTTTTGTCATTGAGGGTGTACAGATCCGTCCGAATCATGACAGTGATGGAGAGGACGGGCGATTACTTCATCCCGCCGCTGCCCTGCCTTTATGAGGCAAACCTGGCTCAGAGTCAGGCTCTTCCAGGACGGATGCAGTAATAGCATTTCCAAAAGCAAATAAAAGAGGAGGCTCATCCATCTACCCATTCCCCCTCTCTCTCACTCGTGTAATCGCATTAGACGAGGGGCTTTTACCACCACCTGCTCAATGCAATAAAGCAGACGTCAATGCTCTCTACACTCCGTCTCCCTTTCAGTCACTCTGCTCAAGTTCACATTGAACAGGCATGCAATGCGCACACACACACACACACACACACACACACACACACAGCATTCTAGCAGTGCTAAACTAAACTAACCACTATACATCCAAACAAACTCAACTTTAACGCTATTTAAGAACAAGTGGTGTACCGCAAATCTCAAGCGGCTCTCCTGCGAACTATGATACGGGTCCGTTATGATGAATGAATGAATGAATGAGGCATTTATATAGCGCTTTCATATGTACTACTGTACACCCAAAGCACATGATGTCATATGATGATTTTGGCCTTATTTAAATCTCTTACACTTTCCAAGGCTGCATTGATTTGATCAAAAATACAGTAAAAATTGTGAAATATTTATACAGATGTTTTCTATTTGAATATATTGCAAAATGTAATTTAATCCTGTAATCTAAATGATAATGAATTACAGTTTCCACTGAAATCTGAAGCAGCACAACAGTTTTCAACATTCATAATAAATGAGCATTAAATCATCATATTAGAATGATTTCTGAAGGATCATGTGACACTGAAGACTGGAGTAATGATGCTGAAAATTCAGCTTTGATCACAGGAATAAATTACACTTTACTATATATTCACATAGAAAACAGCTGATTTACATTGAAATAATATTTCACATTTTTTACTGTATTATTTAATCAAATAAATGGTGAGCAGAAGAGACTTATTTTAAAAATAAGAATATATTAATATTAATATTAAAAAAATAGCTCTGCTCACTGTCCCGGCTCGACGCGGGCTGGTCAGAGAGCGGCCAAAAGTGTGGGTGGAGGTGACTGATCAGAGACGGTGCTCACACAAGGCCCCAATCTGTTCAGAGCGGACCAGCTGTTCCCAGAACAGCCTGTGACACAGTGAAAGCCGCTCTGCCATTGTAGGCCACAACGTGAAGCATAACCCTTCGCTCGGCGGCAAACTGGAGCTTCCATTGAGAGGAGCAGCAGAATCTTGTACTTTGGCCAAACGTGCTTCTCTCATGGAGTTCCATGGAAAATATAGATGGGAACAACTTGGTGACCATATGCTTGTGCCGTGCACGTGGAAACCCCGAGACCCGAGCTCCCACAATGCAACACGGCAGGAAACTGCAATCCCATAGTGACCCCATCCAAAGTCCCCTGGGAAGTGTTGATGGAGTTCCTTTCCTGCCAATAAACCTGACGCCGGACGACACCGCGGGACACCGAAGAATCACAAACTGAGAATCAGTGTTATTAAGACTTAATATAAATACAAGATTAATCTATATGCATCTGATCTAAATTAATTCTCTTCTTCGATTTTATGCTCTTGATTTTATTTTTTGTCTTTCGATTCCTGACAGCGCTGATTCATCACACCGCTATTAGTAATCCCAGTGACAAATGGCTCTCTCAGGTGAGCGTTACGCCAGAGGTGATAAATCTTGCTGTAATATAATTAAATTTCCTCTGTGTGACTCTCAATTATGTAACAAGGAGCCTCTGGTCTTCATAGAGGAGCCGCTTAAGGCTTTAATGAAGACGTGTTTGAACGCTGGAGGAGACGACGAGACTTTCAATCCACTCACTTTGTAAGTCACGGCTGTAAAAGTTTATTTCGAGAAGCAGCAGAGCTCTTGAGTGTACTGGAACTATAGTGTATCTTTACACTGTTTTTTGTTTTCTTTTGTGCTCCACGTCTCTTGCAGTATAATGCAAGAATGATGCAGTGTTTCCAAACATAATGCATCGCATCAAAATATTTTACTATATGTATACATGTTGGTATTTTAAATGAAATAAAGTCTTATTTGGAATCAATATCTCTTTGTAATCGTGCATGACACTGTATAATAGCTTACAATGTTTCAGCACAGATCAAACGTTATCCAAGTAGCTTCTAAATTTAGTAGCTTCAGGCATTGTTTCTCCTCAAACACAAACACAAACCTGTGAATATTATTTAATGAGCCTGAGCTGACATGTATGCAGTAAAGGATATTTGGTTCAGATGGTATCAAGCGTGTGTGGCGGCAACCAGGTGAGGAGTACAAAGACAAGCGTGTCTTGAGGGGACAGCACATTTACACTGTTATACAAGCTGAACACTCACTACTTTACATTAAAGCAAAGTGTCATTTCTTCAGTGTTGTCACATGAAAAGATATAATAAAATATTTAAAAAAAATGTGAGAGGTGTGCTCACTTCTGTGAGATACTGCATACACACACACACACACACAGAAGTGACTCACTTGCTGAAATGGAAAACGTTAAACATTCCCTGTGGTAAACGGGGCAGGGTTAATATTTAACCTGCAGAAGCATTTCTTGAAACACTAAAAACAACCCAAGTTAGGCTGAAAATGGACAAACCCAGAGAATATGTTGTTTTAACCCAGTGGTTGGGTTTAAAAATGACTATATGGCTGACTTAAAATGAACCTGAAATAGGTTGGGGGAAAAAAGTGAACATTTATTAATAAGCAATTTAATAAATGTTTATTGATTAATAATTATTCATTATAAATGTTCATTTATTAAACATATTAATAAATGTTAATTTACAACATAATTTGGGTTCATTTTAAGCAAGAAATACAGTCATTTTTAAACAATAGTTGGGTTAAATAAAACTGACCAGCAGGTTTGGCAAATATTTAACCCAACCACTGGGTTGAAACAACATATTCTCTGGGTTTGTCCATTTTCAGCCCAACTTGTGTAGTTTTTTAGAGTGAAGGATGTTTTGACTGGATTGTGATATTTTGTGGATGTTAAGAGTTATTTTAAAAGTTCTAGGTCTAATTTGGGTAAATTGTTAGTTTCACAATGTCCCTAAAATAAAAAAGTCTTCTACAGTATTAAACATTATAAACTGGATAATTTCAGGCCTGGACAGTGATTGGTCAACACAGCGTCCCAGATCTCTTCTTCTCTCTGAGCCATTTATGAAAATGTAACATTCTGAATAATGCATAAAAAATGTGAAAGAATTCATGATTACTTCAACGCCCTTGAATATTCTCTCAAAGACAAACACAAACCAAGCGATCTCTTCAGTTTGTCATTCTTTCCTTAGACAATAAACTCAATTCAAACGTTTTTTCTTGCCACACATAGCCTGAGAGCAGGAGATAAGTACAAATAAAAACCAGAGCAGGATCAACAGAGCAATAAATCAATAGAGTTTCTATTTTAAAGCAGCTATCGGTGCTGAGGAGGTCTTCTGCTATCGTGAAGAAGAACCAGAGCAGACACAGACTGGCAGAAATCCTCTTCCAGACGCACCAGGGTCAGATTCCCACATTCAGACTGACTAACAATGTGACATTTCAGATTGGCTTCATCTCACAGGAGCCTAATGGAGACAGTTTATCCAAGAGCGCTGGCCTCCCCGACTCCAGACCAAAACCATCCCGTAAATCACACAAACCTGGAAATCAATACGCTCAGTCAATTACACAGCCAATCTGGAGCTGGACGACCCATCACTCGGACAGTCAAATCATACTGCACTTATCCCATTAGATATATATGGCACATATACATTAACAGCACATCAATACTTAATCAGGACGACTTTGTCTCTCAGTCACAGAAGATCATTAATTCCCAACAAAAACCTGCGTCAAAAACAAAACAACACATAAAAAGCTCAAAATAAAACTTAACAAATGTAGAGCCCTATGATTTCCAGGATGCAGAAAATACAGAAGGAATCACGGAATCTAGTCATAAAAATGGAATTTACTGTATAACATGGAATGTCAAAACAATGTCAAAGTTTGTTTTACTGTTTAAAGGTGCCCTAGAATTAAAAATTGAATTTATCTTGGCACAGTTGAATAACAAGAGTTCAGTACATGGAAATGACATACAGTGAGTCTCAAACTCCATTGTTTCCTCCTTCTTATATAAATCTCATTTGTTTAAAAGACCTCCGAAGAACAGGCGAATCTCAACATAACACTGACTGTTACGTAACAGTCGGGATCATTAATATGTACGCCCCCAATATTTGCATATGCCAGCCCATGTTCAAGGCATTACACAAGAGCAGCCAGTATTAACGTCTGGATCTGTGCACAGCTGAATCATCAGACTAGGTAAGCAAGCAAGAACAACAGCGAAAAATGGCAGATGGAGCAATAATAACTGACATGATCCATGATATCATGATATTTTTAGTGATATTTGTAAATTGTCTTTTTTTAAATGTTTCGTTAGCATGTTGCTAATGTACTGTTAAATGTGGTTAAAGTTACCATCGTTTCTTACTGTATTCACGGAGACAAGAGCCGTCACTATTTTCATTTTTAAACACTTGCAGTCTGTATAATTCATAAACACAACTTCATTCTTTATAAATCTCTCCAACAGTGTGTAATGTTAGCTTTAGCCACGGAGCACTATCAAACTCATTCAGAATCAAATGTAAACATCCAAATAAATACCATACTCACATGATCTGATGCATGCATGCAGTATGCATGACGAACACTTTGTAAAGATCCATTTGAGGGTTATATTAGCTGTGTGAACTTTGTTTGTGCTGTTTAAGGCAAGCGCGAGCTCCGGGGGCGGTGAGCGCACGATTTAAAGGGACCGCAACCTGAATCTGTGCATTTCTAATGATGCCCCAAAATAGGCAGTTAAAAAAATGTATTAAAAAAAATCTATGGGGTATTTTGAGCTGAAACTTCACAAACACATTCAGGGGACACCTTAGACTTATATTACATCTTGTGAAAAAACATTCGATGGCACTTTTAATTTGAGAAAAACTATCATCACATCATAAACACAGAAACTCAAAAGGTCTTCACAGCAACCTGTCAAAATAAAAGTTCGGTTTAACTTGAAGAAATTGTGACAGAAATATATTACTGTTGTACTGTAGAATTGAGCTACGTCTAAATATAATAATAATAATATTAACACTAATAATAATAATAAATATACTACTACTACTACTAATAATAATAATAATAATAATAATGAATTATTATTAAAACAATTTTAAGGAATAATCAAAAATGTTCTTCCTGTTTGACAAAACAAAGTTTAATTTCATATGATTAAAAGATTAATTAAATTAATGTTTTATGCCTTCACTTGATTGCCAGAAAAATTAAAATAAACAGAATTTCTGAAAAACAAACAAGAAAACATTTCATAGAAAATAATTGTTTGGGTTTTTTTATGAATTCAAATAATTAGACATGCTTTTTGATTATAAAAATTTAATTATACCATTAAAATGGAATCCAGAAAACTTTCAGAAAAAAATTGGTAAAAAATAAAATGAAAATTGAGAAAATAATAATAATAATAATAATAAAAATAATAATTATTGGGCCCTTTTTTTATTATTATTATTTTAATTTTAATTTTAATGAATTGTTGTTAAATTGTATAAGTTTCATGATTTCAATTAATTAGACATGCTACTTAATTACTAAAATTTAAATTGACAACAGACCCGGTCATTTTTGGACCAAATGTATTTTTGATGCTTCAACAAATTCTAACTGACCCTCTGATGTCACATGGACTACTTTGATGATGTTTTTATTACCTTTCTGGACACGGACAGTATACCGTACAGACATTTTCAATGGAGGGACAGAAAGCTCCCAGACTAAATCTAAAATATCTTAAACTGTGTTCTGAAGATGAACGGAGGTCTTACAGGTTTGGAACGACATGAGGGTGAGTCATTAATGACTGAATTTTCATTTTGGGGTGAACTAACCCTTTAACCATCAAAATGGATTAAAAAAAAATAAAATAAAAACAGAAAAAATAACATTTGGAAGTTTGGGAAAAAATAAAACAGATTTCAGAAAGGCCCTACCAATGGCAACCAAACACATAGCTACAAAACACAATGAAACAAAACCAAAACTACCCAAAGCATAAACCAAAAAAAGGCCAAAACAAAAACTATAAAAACTAAACCAAAGCAAGAAACAAAAAAAGAGGCATAAAACAAAAAAAAACAGTAAGTCGAACTTTCTCACTGCCTCAAGCTTTTGTTCATCTTTTTTTTTTTGCATTTCACATCTGCTCTTCTTGCGCACTAATCTGTCTTACACTTGAAAAGGCATCATGTGCTGCAACAAATATTGCTGAATGATTAAGCTCGCAGTGTTCCTCATTTGCTTTGGATAGAAGCATCTGCTAAATGAATAAATGTATAATATTCTGCTCGGTCTAAATAAGACAGATGATTTGAAGTATTATTCACCAGTGTGGCACAGAGAGTTACACACAGTCTCAGGATGTTGTTTACACCCTTAACCCCGAGCATGACCTATAGTAAGAGCGCTGCTCATTAAACCACCTGCACTGAACCTGTGGCAGGAGTCAGCGATCAGGCATGTGACGTGTTGCCATGGTGAGGCGGCGCTGATTACAGCAGACGTCAGCTGACTGATAAGAGCTCGAGTAAACAGCGCCGGACAATCGGACACTCAAACTCCAGTCGGGCTGTATCAACCATACCGACGTCAGCCACTGAGAATGTGGCCTTGCGTAACATTTATTCTCAACGTAATCCGGACACCATGAAATCAGTTTCATTTTTCACCAAATTCTATTTTATTTCTCTGTTTTCCATTTTAATTTTTCTGGATTCTGAATATATATTTTTACTATATATTCATGAGTTTGTGTGTATCTGCCGATAGTTTTCTGAACTTTTATTTTGGGCCCTTCATAATATCTGCAGAATCCCAGTTCACAGTAGAAGAAGACGTGCAGCTCGTTTTATTTTAGAAGGGAGTGAGTGAATGAATAAATATATTAACAGATAAATGGAGGAACTAATGAGCGAGCGAAGCCCTACGGGAGGACATTACAGAAACATTCAGACACCCACACAACGGATTACTCTGAATTCAACACATTTAGCAGGGTTGTTGTTTCACCGCTGTGACAGTAACGTCCCTTCAGAGAGATTCAGACTGTTTTATTTGAGAGGACTGGAAATGAACCAGGTGTGCTCATGAGACCTAATACAGGTCAGCAAAGACCCTGCCATGTAAATGTTTCGATTTAGATGGAAAAATTGCTCCATTTTCCTGGGAGCTTGAATTTAAGCACCAGAGTCTCGAGACACAATGAAGGTCAGCGCTGAATAAATGCCATGTGTAAATGAGTGCAGGAGGAAAACAGCACAGAAACTTTGAAAAGGACGACAGGCCATAAAGAGCGCAGTGCATCACAGCAGCCGTGTGTGTGTGTGTCTGAGCATTACTCACAAAACACATTCTGTTCTCTCTGCACACACAGAAGTTATTACCCAAACACATTATGGTCACGTCAGAGCAATACACAGTCCAAAAGTCTGAGACCAGATTGATTCACATCAAAATTTCATATAAATTCACTCCAAACTTTTAGGGTCAATAAGATTTTTATTTTATTTTTTATTTTTTTAATGAAAGAATTTAATACTTTTATTCAGCTAAGATGCATTAAACTGATAAAAAGTGTCAGTAAAGACATTTAAAATGTTACAAAAGATTATATTTCAAATAAATGCTGTTCTTTTGAACTTTCTATTCATCAAAGAATCCTGAAAAATAAAATGTATCACAGTTTCCACAAAAATATGAGCTGTTTTCAACATTGATAATCATCATAAATGAGCATCAAATCATCATATCAGAATGATTTCTGAAGGATCATGTGACACTGAAGACTGGAGTAATGATGCTGAAAATTCAGCTTTGATCACAGGAATAAATTACACTTTACTATATATTCACATAGAAAACAGATGTTTTAAATTGCAATAATATTTTGTGATTTTTACTGTATTTTTAATCCAATAAATTCAGCTTTGATCACAGGAATAAATTACACTTTACTATATATTCACATAGAAAACAGCTGATTTACATTGGAATAATATTTCACAATTTTACTGTATTTTTGATTTTTGATAAATCGCTCAATTTTAGCTGAAACAACTGTGGAAAGACATCATTAAAACAGCTTGTAAACACAGTCATGAAGCATTTACCTTAGAAATGCCATTCAGTGTCACAGCTTGTTAGTTCACTAACTCTTTTGCTACATATATGCACTTTATCAGCCTATATATTAATTATATTTTACTTAACCTGTCTTAGTAAAATATAATTAATATATAGGCTGATAAAGTGCATATATGTAGCAAAAGAGTTAGTGAACTAACAAGAAAACAAGTTATGACGGCCACTGTGTAAATGAATAGATTTTAACACTGAATTGGAGTAGAAACAGATTTTGAAGTTTATGCAAAAACTGCCTTATATGCAATTTACATGTTTGCATATACTCTAAAAAATGCTGGGTTAAAAACAACCCAAGTTGGGTTGAAAATGGACAAACCCAGCAATTGGGTTGTTTTAACCCAGCGGTTGGGTTAAATGTTTGCCCAACCTGCTGGGTAGTTTTATTTAACTCAACTATTGTTTAAAAATTACTGTGTTGCTTAATTAAAATTAACCCAAAGTATGTTGGAAATTAACATTTATTAATGTCCAATGAATAATTATTAAACCATAAACATTTATTAAATTGCTTATTAATAAATTTATATTAATAAACTATTAAATCTATATGAATAAAATATTAAAGCTTAAAAATTCACCTATTGTCTATTATTGTTGCCTCTAATTGCATCTGGTTTTTAATTTCCCAACTATTTTGGGTTCATTTTAAGCTAGCCAATATAGCAATTTTTAAATAATAGTTGGTTTAAATAAAACTACCCAGCAGGTTGGGCAAACATTTAACCCAACCGCTGAGTTAAAACAACCCAATCGCTGGGTTTGTCCATTTTCAACCCAACTTGGGTTGTTTTTAACCCAGCATTTTTTAGAGTGTACAATTTTTATGTGTTGATTATTATATCTAAAAAATAAATGGCAACTTAATTTAATAATCTGGGCTCTGTTGTTAATTTTAACCTTTAATATTACAGTGATGTGCAAGAAAGTGTTCCCAGCATTAGAAGAGATAATCATTTTTTATGTTTAGTTTTCTTCCTCCTGCTGTACCGAATCCATACCGAAGCGTTATGTAGGTAACTGTTGGCGCTGCCATCTCAATTAGAGCTAGGTAACCGGTAACATGACGAAGGATTAACTTACAACTCAGACATTATCTGGCGTTTAGCCTGCACACTCGCACAAGAGAGCAGCGGCCTTTTTATTAATGATTGCACACCTGTGTATATTACTCCTCCCACTTCATTAAAACAGATCACAGTCAATTAAAGAACACATACAATTACATATGTCAACACCCCCATTTGTTCTTAAATTGACAGAATATAACAGTGCATCACATACATACATTTCCAAATTACAATTAATTCTTCACACTCCAAATAAAAAACACACAAATTTATCCATCCTAGCCTTAGACACAGATTTTGTTAAAATGTCTGCCACCATATCAACTGTAGGACAATAATGAAGAATTATTTTGCCGTCATTCAGTACAGATCGAACAAAATGATACCTTATGTCGATATGCTTACACCTTTGTCGACACACCGGATTCTTTGAAAGTGCAATAGCACCCTGATTGTCCTCAAAAATAGTCACTGGTGCATATTCAAGTACATTGTCCATTCCATTGATTAGATTGGTCAGATACAAACTTTCTTGTGCAGTAGCTGATAAAGCCATATATTCAGCTTCACATGAGGATAAAGCAACAGTTTGTTGTTTCTTAGATTTCCAAGAAATAACAGGCCCATTCTTGGACAAACTGAAACAGTAGCCAGTAATACTATGCCTGTCATTCAAATCTGCTGCCCAGTCTGCATCGCTATAAGCCACAAGTTTCAGATCTACATCACTTCTCTTATAACATAATTCCAAGTCTGCTGTACCTTTCAAATACCTCAACACATGTTTAGCAGCCACCCAATGTTGTTCTTTTGGTGCCCTTAGATATTGTGACAATTTACTAACAATGAAGCTCAAATCTGAGCGAGTACTTGTCATCATATAGATTAAACTGCCAATCACTTCTCGATACCTCTTTAGGTCAACAGGTTCACCATCATTGTCAAATTTTACTTTGATTTCACATGGGGTTGACCTTGGTTTGCAGTGAGTCATATCAAATCTCTCCAAAATTTTTAAAATGTATCTTTCCTGATTCATTTTTACTTTACCATGTTCTTGCGTAAAGTCAATGCCTAAGAAATGTCGAAGTTTTCCCAGATCTTTAACTTTAAATTTAATTCCCAACATTTCCTTCACATCTCTGAGTATTTGATCATTACTCGCTGCAATGATGAGATCATCAACCCAAATAATCAGTATGACTCTTTTTTTGTCATTTTGTTTACTGTAAACACAATAATCTGCTGAATTTTGAACAAAATCATTTTCAATTAAGAAATCATGCAGCATCTTGTTCCAATTTCGTCCTGATTGTTTCAGACCATACAGTGATTTATTGAGCTTACATACCAATTCTTCTCCTGTTTTTAACTCAACTTCAAATCCTTCAGGTTGCTTCATATAAATTTCACAATCTATAGGAGCATGCAGATATGCAGTTTTAACATCCATCTGATGTAACTTCAAATCATGTTGTGCTGCAAGCTGCATTAACACACGTACTGAAGTTACATCAGCAGTCGGTGAAAATGTCTCGTTATAATCAATACCTGCCACTTGACTATAACCCTTTGCCACATACCTGGCTTTATATATTCTCCCATCAGGATTTTCCTTTATAGCATAAACCCATCTTCCCCCTACTGCCCGTTTACCTTCTGGTAGGGTTGTTAATGTGAAAGTATCATTCTCTTTCAGAGAGTTCATCTCATCTTCCATAGCTTCAACCCACTGCTCTGAATTTAAAGAGCCTAAGGCTTCCTTCAATGTCTGGGGAACATCACATGCAACACGATAGCAATAGTCAATAGTCAATGGCTGATCTACATCATCTTTAACCTCATAATCATAGTCTGCAAAGTACTGGGGGGTCTTCTTTCTCTTTTTGGATATCTAGTACCTAGATCACTCTCTTTTTCACCCTTTGTACTGACTTCACCCCTCAACTTTCATTTCTTGTGGAATCACTTTAGACCTATCTAGTTTTGGTACTAAGGTTTCAACCTCCCTCCTGTATTCCAAATATTCATCCACATCCTCCATTGTCTGAGTATCCCTTTCATTTGTACTCTTTGTGACAAACTTCACCAGTCTACTCTTGAGCACTCTCCCTGTGTCTGGATAGAAAACAAGATAAGCAGGGCTATTTTTGTCATAACCAACAAATATACCCTTTTCACATCGCTCATCCAACTTTTTCTTGTCATACTTGTATGCATAACACTCTAACCCAAACATTCTCATTTTGGATAGATCAGGTTTTTTTTCCAGTTATCAGATAGTATGGAGTTTGTCCCAGACGTCTATTATAACATCGGTTTCTAATTATAGCAGCGGTCTGTACTGCATATGTCCACAATTCTTTTGGTAATTTACTCTCAATTAGCATACATCTTGCCTTTTCAAACAAAGTCCTCCAAGCTCTTTCAGCTGTCCCATTTTGATGGGGTGAATAAGGAGCTGAGGTTTCATGTCTAATAGCATTTTTGCTGAGCAATGACTGAAATACAGAAGATGTAAACTCCGTTCCATTATCTGATCTAATACATTTGATTTTACCATATGGTGCAACATCAGCAATGAATTTCTCAGTAGCCTTGGCAGTGTCACTTTTGTTCTTCAAAATAGGTAAACACAGCTCCTGAATAGTCATCTGTGAATGCTAAGGCAAATCTGAACCCATCTTTCCCTGCTGGTTCTATAGGACCAGCCAGATCTGCATGAACAAGTGCAAATACTTCTTTGCTTTCTCATCTAGATCTCTATTTCTGTTCTGAGCAAATTTGCCTTTTACACACACTTCACATTTCAAATTGGATCTGTCAATTTTACCTCTAATTTTCATCCCATCTGTAACATTCTCCAACTTTAACACATCATCATAATTACAATGACCCAGTATTTCATGCCATGTCTGAATATCATAGCAGGCGTTACACTCATCAATCTCATTAGCAACAGTACTCAAATAAAACAGTCTGTCATATATATGAATATCAAAAGTTGTACCATTTTTGTGAATGAGTCGATTCTGTCCCTCTTTGAAGATTACTGTCGCTCCGTGTGAAATTGCCGCTTTGACGGAAAAGATGTCTTGAGAAAATGATGGCACATAAAGTGCCTCCGTCAACATCATGTCCACAATGCGGCCATTGCTATTTCTCAAACGCAATTTAGCGGTACCTTTCTTCAGCGCGATACCACTGGCCCGCTCTCCATCAGCCAGCTCCAAAATGTGGCTCTGAGGCTTGAAACTTAAGTCGAAATCCACGAATTTCTCAATGTCCGTAACGATGTGTTTAGTAGCTCCAGAATCCACCATGAGGCCTTTCATTTCCACTCCATCAATCGGAACTTTATTCACCTGCTCCACCATAAACGCAAATGTGTGATCCTCCTCTTCATCCACCGTTTGCTTTACTTTATCCCGCTTTCTTCGACGACAGTGCACGCCTTTATGTGAGGTGCTTTTACAGAAACTACACCATTGTCTCCGTTCCCCGCGCTCCCCAGCAACCACCGTGCACTCAAGCGGCTTTGTGACCTTTCTGGCCACAGTTGTAACAGGTGAGTCTCGTACTCCAATGGTCCCTTCCTTTAACTTTCATTACGCTGTCCTCTCCCGAACCAGCAATGCCAAACTTCTCTGTGCTTTCATAGCTCCTCAGTTTTACTTTAAAGTCGGCAAATGTTAGTTTTTCATCACTCTGCGTAATAAAAATAGAGAATGGTTTGAAAGTATCGGGCAAACCCTTTAGAATCATGGCAGTCAATAAATCATCGCTCAAAGTCTCTCCCGCATTCCGCAATGCTGTGATGGCAGTCTCTGCGCGAATGATATAATCTGTAACGGTTTCATTTACACCTTTCTGAAGAGATGTCAACTCCGTATACAAACTTATCACACGTGGCTTCCCCTTGCCAGCGTAGTGATCTCTCAAAATCTGTAACGCCTTTTTGCCATCATCCGCAGCTTCTCTCATCACAAGCGACATACTCTTATCATCTAATAATTGGATCAGAACTGCATATGCCTCTTCATTTTTACTGTCGTCTTCCTCCTCCGCGCCCTCATCGTCCACGGCAG
Organism: Chanodichthys erythropterus; assembly: GCF_024489055.1. NCBI lineage: Eukaryota > Metazoa > Chordata > Actinopteri > Cypriniformes > Xenocyprididae > Chanodichthys > Chanodichthys erythropterus. The sequence goes on along the minus strand of NC_090227.1, from coordinate 693,685 downwards.
AGGCTTCACCCAATATGGTGGATTTCAAACCCAGAAGACGCAAATGTGCCAGAAACTTTGTTTCCCACAGTTCATAATTCTTTTCATCTCCGTCGAAACATAAACGGTTCCATCGGTTCCCAAACTCTTTACTGGGCCCATAACCTGTTGGCGCTGCCATCTCAATTAGAGCTAGGTAACCGGTAACATGACGAAGGATTAACTTACAACTCAGACATTATCTGGCGTTTAGCCTGCACACTCGCACAAGAGAGCAGCGGCCTTTTTATTAATGATTGCACACCTGTGTATATTACTCCTCCCACTTCATTAAAACAGATCACAGTCAATTAAAGAACACATACAATTACATATGTCAACAGTAACGTATTGAACCATTACTGTTGTGTACCCTTCCCCCTAATATGAGGAAATGAAAATGAACAGCTTGGACCGCTGAAACCAGCTCAGACCATTTAGGCACATAAGCTGGGCTTCATTTACATTTACTCTATGTCAAATTTGATATAAAAGTCAACTAAACCAATGCTTTATTTTCAAACGGCCGCACTGACTCTTCATCTGGACTGATTAGACAGGTCTGCATTAAGATTAAAGTGGATGCATGTTCATTGATCAGTGAAAGTCCAGCAGTGACGGTCAGATCCGAGCGTCGACTATAATGTGCTGAAGCAGTGTCTGATAGAGCCGAGAGCTCAGCATCCGGAGCATCCACAGAATGAGACAGTGTTGCAGAGTAACAGCTGACAAGGAACCTTCTCAGAACGCTCTGGCATTCTTCAAACATTATGGGAACGTTAATTCTGAATGTTCTGGAATAAGAAGCAACGTTTAAAAAATGTAGCAACATTTAAAGAATGTTCCCTTAACGTTCACATAACCAAGAAAAAAACATTTTTAAAACATTTTTAAATGCTGAAAGGCCAGCTTAGGTCTTTAACTGATTTAACTACTCGCTCAGTCTGATGAACTGGCAAAGTGCCCAAAATACCAATTCGATATTACAGGATTAACCAAGTTATCCCGATACGCTGGTTTGAAATGTTTATTTGTTCAGCAGATTAGTGTTGTTACACAGAGCTGGAAAGTATGATTCACTTTACTGCAGTGCTACATTTGGACAGAAACATTCACTATGTTCCCAGAAGTCATTTTTCTTGTAGTATAACAGACAGATACTGCTTTTAATTCAAGTTTTCAAGTCAGTCATGGAAAATATAGTGTCTTTGTATGTCACATTTGGCATAATTTGGTGTTTATGATTTGATGTCACACTAATTGAGATCTTCATTGCTTTAAATTAAACAAACGCTCATCTTAAAAAGATAATGTACTCATAAATACAGGAGCTTTAAATGTCATGAGCTAATTTTAAAATACTTTTGGTATGATTGTACAAACTACTCATTATTTCATGTAGTCCCCAGCACTTGTTTCTGTCTCAGAGCTGAACGGATCTGGCATTCACCGTACTGAAAGTCTCAACATGAAATTAATCTCTAAAATCAGAGGAAACACAATTAGCTGGATGATTTGACTGGATAGCGTCTCTGAAATTGACACAAAGCCCCTCGTCCTCCTGCTTCCCCGCATCCGTTCTCTCGTTACTCTACAGATGATGACTGGATTGATAAGGTCAGATAAAGGCCCGCGTCAGGCTGCTACTGACCGTAAACTTTCACCCATTTCAGAGGACTAAGAGAAGGAAGGAAACGGGGAAAGGAGGAGGACAGGAAGGAAGGAAATTAAATTATGTTCTTCAAAAAAGGGCCTGGAAACTGTGCAGACTCACTCTAGAGCCAACATGACAGATATTAATAGAGTCATTAAGATCTACCAGGACTGACACTCACAGACACACTCAAACCAGGAGGGAATCAGAACCTGCTCACAGCAGACTCCACTGCTTACGCGAGTCTTCAGCGTCATGATATCCGTCTGCAGCCTGTGTGAAACTGCTACTGGGCTGGCAGAGAGAAGGGATGATCACTTTCTATGAAGACTCGATACATAATGTATAAGAAATGCATCCATAATGTCTGGAATCCTCCATTATCTTTTTATAAATTATTGTGACCACAATATACATTTTATATTGATTGTGTGGTACTCTCTGGTACTCTCTGGTACTCTCTGGTACTCTCTGGTACTCTCTGGTACTCTCTGGTACTCTCTGGTACTCTCTGGTACTCTCTGGTACTCTTTGGTACTCTTTGGTACTCTTTGGTACTCTTTGGTACTCTTTGGTACTCTTTGGTACTCTTTGGTACTCTCTGGTACTCTTTGGTACTCTCTGGTACTCTCTGGTACTCTCTGGTACTCTCTGGTACTCTCTGGTACTCTCTGGTACTCTCTGGTACTCTCTGGTACTCTCTGGTACTCTCTGGTACTCTCTGGTACTCTCTGGTACTCTTTGGTACTCTTTGGTACTCTTTGGTACTCTTTGGTACTCTCTGGTACTCTCTGGTACTCTTTGGTACTCTTTGGTACTCTTTGGTACTCTTTGGTACTCTTTGGTACTCTCTGGTACTCTCTGGTACTCTCTGGTACTCTCTGGTACTCTCTGTATAAAAGCAGTATCATAGCCAAAATAAAATAAAATGGCTAAATATGTTAATTAAACACTACACAACATCACAGCCACAAGTTGTACAACATCAATAACCACTCAAATATAGTTCACTATTACATCACATGAAATGCACCACAACCCAACATAACATAACAACATAACATAACAACATAACATAACATGCCAGGTCGCCATTGTACATGAGAACTGGTTCTCAATTGAATTACCTGGTTAAATAAAGGTTAATGCTATTAACATAACAGCATAACATAACACAAATGTAACATAACGCAACAAAACACAACATAACAAAGTAACATAATATAATGTAACCTATAACACAACGCAACATGATGCAACATAACAAAACACAACATAACGCAACGTAACATTAACTTACGTAACATGGCGCGACATAACGCAACATGACGCAACATGATGCAACATAACACAATGCAACATAACACCGCAACATAATATAATGCGAAATAACATAACGTAACAACACAACGTAACAAAGCAACATAACGCACCGCAACATAACGCAATGTAACCTAACATAACGCAACGTAATGCAACATGACATAACATAATAAAACTTAACGCAAAACACAACATAATGCAACATAAAACAATGCAACTAAACATAACACAACAAAGCACCGCAATATAACGCAATGCAACATAACACACCGTAACATAACACAATGCAATATTATGCAATTATATGTAAATATTATGTAACAACAATGCAACATAACAAAATACAACATAACACAACATAATGTAACATAATGCAACATAAAATGCAACATAAAAATATATAATGCAACAATGTAACAACACAACATAAAACAATGCAACATACAACATAATGTAACTGTTAAAATGCAACAAAAATAAATGAAATGAAATGAAATGAAATGAAATGAAATGAAATGAAATGAAATGAAATGAAATGAAATGAAATGAAATGAAATATGAAATGAAATGAAATATGAAATGAAATGAAATATGAAATGAAATGAAATATGAAATGAAATGAAATGAAAAAAAAATAAAAATAAAGCAGGGGAAGGCTAAGTTAATATCATCCGATGGGGACGTGGGCTAAAAGTTTGGTCTCTTCCAGATCCAGTGTCCGACACAGTCAGCATCTCTTTGATCTCATGTGGTCGTTACATTAAGGGAGCAATACATCACTCAATGAGTGGGAGGACTGATACTGACCTACTGCTGTGGACACTTAATAGCCATCATCCACAGACACTCACTTACGCCTACTATCCGCTCGAACCGCCCAACTGATCGCGCACCAGCAGACGCATCCTCTAGGAATGTCAGTGTTAACACTTCCATGCTCCGCGGCACAAAGGAAGTGTGTCATCACTCCCAAATACTTTCACCGCTAACTAAACACAGAATTACATAAGCAGCTCGTCTCTGAGCGCTGTCTGTACACGTCTCGTGGCCTACCGAGCTTCCCGGCCCTCGCTGAACGTGCTTATGGGGCTTGGAATATTACTGAACATGCAGCGGCTCGTCTGAGAGCGATACGCAAAAACTCAGTTTTTGGAAATTACATGGGAAAGGAAGAAAGAGAAAGACTGTGTGTGTGTGTGTGTGGGCATGAGTGAGTGGATTAATAAAAGCTCTCTGACAGAGGGACTCATCTGGAGGGCAGAGGACACACAGGAGAACACACTCTCTCTCACATTACAACACAGAAGAACGTTTACAGATCTTATATAAAACTTTTATATAAAAATGATGATTCCAGCATCATGCTGTTGCCCTCTATAAAGCCACTGGCAAGATACAATTCTTAAAATTTAGTGACCCAATTTTTGTTTTTTTTTTCTTTTCCTTTTTAGCGTTTGCCTTTATTGGACAGATCCAGCAGAGAGGGATGAGGAATAACGGCACAGATCATTCAGCTGCTGCACCTCAAGGCAACATTACAGTCGCATGAAATGAAAATTCAACATTTCTATTTTCCAAATGCATGATATTGATCTCATTGTGAATTATTCATTTGTGCACGTCTCATTTTTTAAAAATGTTTTTAAATCAAAATGTCATGATGACTGGATCTTCTGGTGAAATAATTAACCCCGCCCCTTTCAACCATCAGATCTGCTTCCATCCAATCATCAACAGATCCATAGAACCAAGTCCCGCCCTACATTTTCTTGTTTAATAATCTGTTTCAAGAAAAGATCGGTCACTATTTCATCACAACTTTAATCATACAGGCTACTTTACTATTTAGAAGAATGTTTGGAAGGATGAAAAAATAATATAATATAATATAATATAATATAATATAATATAATATAATATAATATAATATAATATAATATAATATAATATAATATAATATAATATAATATAATATAATATATTATATTATATTATATTATATTATATTATATTATATTATATTATATTATATTATATTATATTATATTATATTATATTATAATATAATATAATATAATATAATATAATATAATATAATATAATATAATATATAATATAATATAATATAATATAATATAATAAATATAATTAATATATAATTTTACAATATAACATTATTTTATAGAATGATAAAAAAAAAAATATTTACAGTATATATATATTTGTGTTGTGTATATAGTTGCATAAAATAAAAAAAATATGGATGAAAGAGTTACATGCTGGATACTCTGTTGGACAATATGCATTGAATATGCTTTTCCAATTATAAAAATAAAAGTAGGCGTATTTAAGCGTACACTGACACAAAGGAGACTGAAGACACAATCTCACACACTCCACTAAACCAAAGTGCTGGAATATTGGGGGAGTGAGAGAGAAAGCCTGAGTCAGCAGACGCTGTGAAAACTGCAGCTCGGTGTGAGAATCTTCACTGAGGAGGAGACTTGAACCGACGGAGGCGACCAATCACAGGCCTGAGACTGAAGCACCATCATTCTTCTGCAATCTGCTCTCTGCATCATCAATTCACCAGAGGCAAACATAAATACTACATGATAGGCCACATGACCTCCAGTCAACTTCACTTCCAGCCTCTTCGCCCTCCTTCCGTCGTCTATTTCCGTCTTTCACACATTGTGAGTGAGTGTGTGTGAGAGAGAAATGACCATGACGAGCATTTGTTTGCGTAACACAGGAGACCTTGGGGATTGTGGGAAAGTTCTCGCATGGTAAACGCGCCACAGAGATGTACGAGTATCGCTGCACACGAACACATGCTCGCGGTCGGCCGGCAGGTCACAACAGCACTGCCTTCCTGCAGCTTCAGACAAGTTTAAACTCATACAGCAGCTTCAGTGAAAGTGTCTGTATTAGTGTTGTGTGTGTGCATGAGCGACAGAAAGAGAAAGGAAGGAAAAAATACAAGAGAAATTGCTCACTTCCTTTAGATAGCAAGATATTCCACTTATTACACAATATGTAAGGAAACGGCCACCCTTTTCTAAACACACACACACATTTAATATGATGCAAGTGTGTGTGTGTGTGTGTGTGTGTGTGCGCGTGTGCATGTAACGCAAAAGAGCTCCAGAGAAACACCTACACATTCCACACAATTCTCAGAGAAGACAACCTCTCGCACACACACACACACACACACACACACACACCAAGGCAGACATTTATAGATGAATCTCATGAAGCCTGTCAAGAATATATCTTGGTCATATTTCCCCCTATATATTTATATATATAAAACCTGATATTTTTATATATCAATTGTGATAAAAGTATTGTCAAAATTCAAAATTGCACACCAAAAATCTCTAACACTCATATATTTAGAAATTTTTGGTGTGCAATTTAGAATATTAGAGATTTTTTGGTGTGCAAAATTCAAAATTGCAATTTTGAATTTTGACAATACTTTCATCACAATTGAGCACAATCCAAATTTTCAGTTTTTAAATATTTGTTATACAGCCTTTCAATTACAGATTTCACATAAATAAATAAATAAATATGAATGAATGTATATTGTATCCAGACATTAGGCTTACAGAATCTCTGCTAATAGACTAAACAAAAGCATTAGAGACATTAGAGAAAAGATCAATTGAAGGGAATAAGCACACTTCTCATGCAAGTACAATTCATGTAGTCACAGTGCCAAAAACAATCAAATCAATCAAACTTAAAAAAAAAAAAATGAATATGGACATCAATTAGACATTGAAGTAATGAGCCAATAAAGTGCCAGTTTTATCTCCCCTTCTGTTTAGAAAGCTACAAAGTGTGTCCAAGATACATTTATTTATTAATTTAGTTTCCCCTATGTGTTCAGTGACAGGACAGATGGCTCCGATGAAAAGATGAATAGATGAAAACGAGGAAGAGGAAGAAGTCCAAATGAAGAAAAGCCCAGCTGTCCTGTCCTGACGCGTTACGAAACATCAACCTGGGAAATTACGATTTACGAGACGTCAGTTCCTCCGGCTCTGTGCAAATACAGATGGAAGAGAACAAACTAGTTTTTGCGACGCAGAAGTCAAACAAACAGAGCGACAGTAATTCTAGTGTTCGAATCACACCGAGAGAAGGATTAAACCGTGCCGTCATCTCTACAAACTGAGAGAACGAGACAGAAGCTGAGATGATTATATATAAAATCTTCAAATGTTGCACATCAGTTGATTCATGTTTATCTACGGTCACAAATACTTCTGCAATGTCTCAGTCTGACCTTGAGAAACGCTGTTTATCCTGCATCTGCATGGTTCGTTTGCGCAGTAATTTGGTTTGTTCATCTCGACTAACAGCAGCAGAACGCAGTGAATCAATGACAGATTGCCTCTCCATTGTTCCAGGAACACAGCGACTTCCTCTTCAAAGCCCATTACAGCGTTCAGACGGCGGACAGAGTCCGTGTGCACAAACACATGAACACATGACCCCAGCGCCTGACATATGCAGATGGTTTATTGGAGTTGCACTGTATTTACTGGACTCCAGACAGCTCACATATGGCCGCCGTCTTCATTCAGACAGGTGAGATGATTTTCCTTGAGCACTACTCCGCTCATGCAGCGATAATTGATGCCACAGACCCATGAATTTCGTCTAAACAGAAGCACCGAGCAGCTGCTTCGCACCACATAAAGGAAGCCATCGCAATCTGCAGGATCTAATTGATTGTTGTTTTTCTGTTTACAGCATTAAACAGAAAATGAAATACAAAAAGGGGAAATTAGACACCACATTTCCTTGTAATGGAAGCAATGTTTAACAGCAAGAGTCTGACTTGTGAGATGGATTACCGAGCGTAAATTGAGCGAGATCCCATGAGTCTAGTGCACACACTTTTAAACAGGCCCAGATGCATTATCATGCTTCATTATATTCTCCCAGAGTTCACAATCATCCAGCCGCACAACACAAAAGAAAACACCGTCATCTTACCAGCCATCATCTTCTGAGCTTCGTAAGGCTCCATGTAGCCGTCGTTCTCCGCTGGCTTTTCCGTGACCGTCTGCGTGCCGCCCGCCTGGTCCGCTGCGTCAAAGGGGTCGGCATAGTCCTCTAGGATGATGAGCTGAGCAATGAAAGAGAAAAATAAGAGTTAAAATCGTTCAACTGATTACATCACAGGCAAGTTACTTATTCCAATAAGACAAAATTATAATTGCATGTACACTGCCCTCCAAAAGTTTGGAAACACTCCTGGCAAAGTGTGGTTTTGGACGATATCGGCATAAATCCTTATCATTTTGTGGTGCAAATACAGACCAGCAATAATAATTTTCATTTTGATTACATAATAATGGCAATATAAACATGTCAAAGTCAGACATGCTGTGATGCTGGTTTTAACTTGGCTCAGGTTTGTAAAAGATTTTTGGGTCAGCACACCTTAATAGCTTGATTGCCAATTAAGTTTAGAATACAATGAACCAATCAGAACCCAGTTTAGGTCAGATAGCTTTTGATGAATCGAAAATGTACGTTTTTTTCTATGTATAAACTGTTTATGTAATAAAATATGTTTTCGTAGTTTGTGTTGTCCCTTTTCAATGCAAAATTATCACAAATTAAAAAGGATTCATGCCGATATTGTCCAAAACCCCACTTTTCTAGGGCGTTTCCAAACTTTTGGAGGGCAGCGTACACTATCAGTGTTTTAATGTGTTGAGAGAGTCTCTTCTGCTCACCAGTGCTGCATTTATTTAATCAAAAATACAGTAAAATTGTGATATATTTTTATAATGTAAATCAGCTGTTTTCTCTGTGAATATATAGTAAAGTGTAATTTATTCCTGTGATCAAAGCTGAATTTTCAGCATCATTTCTCCAGTCTTCAGTGTCACATGATCCTTCAGAAATCATTCTGATATGATGATTTGATGCTCAAGAAACATTTATGATTATTATTCATGTTGAGAACAGTTCAGATTTCTGTGGAAACTGTGATACACTAGCATTCAAAGTTTGGGGTCAGCGATTTAAATGTATATCAATCAAAAGATAACTCTTATTCAGAAGTGTAATTGAGTCTGGTTTACTCTGCGAGAAGAGAATCAAAGGATGAGAACAAAGTCTCATTGGCTCACTTTCATTAATTTATTTCTATCCCACTGTTCCCCTCTCTGCAGGGACGAGACTCGAAGGACACATATAGACGGAGACTGTGGAGAAAGGCACAGAAGGTAGCCGAACACTCTCTTCAGTCACACGTACAGTAATTATAATTTCACACACAAATACTCTCAAAGAATAGTCTTGTGGAGCCTAACAAAGTCTGGCCCATTCTGCATCTTACTTTGGCCAAGAACCACTCCTTAATAATGCAGATCATTTACCTGGCTTGTACAGAGAACAAACAGATTTTCAAGTGCTGTTTAGGAGAGGATTTATCTGAAATGGTAAAATAGATCAAAATTCAATGCACAGAAGTTTCCGTCCAAGAAAATTGCAGTATACTTTCTAATTTACAATTCCTCGCCTCTTGAAGTAATCTATTACTTCACAAAAACAAAGATAAATTGTACAATTCTACTTTTAAATTCTAGGGGTAATGAATCAATCTCTGAGATTCATTCAATGTTCTGGTCACAAATTTGATTCATGCTTGCTAGATAATATTCTGTATAAGTTAGAAACTGGCATCTGCTTTTGCTTCCTATCTGTAGGATATACATTTTTCCGTCAGTTTTGGGAGTTTGTCCCAGCCTTAAGCAACTTTAAGCTGTGGTGTCCCACAGGGCTCAGTCCTAGGCCCTATTTTATTTTCACGGCATGCATGTCCTTTTGGCTCAGTTTTCCACAAACACAAATTTTCTTTTCATCGTATCTGGTAATGACCTACAGTTGTCAAACCACTCCACCAGTTGAACGTATCATCATCTTCACATTGGCCTATTATTGCGGAATAATCCATGTCACATTCATGTGCAATATGTATGCGGTGAAGGGATTGTGGGTGGTTTGTGGGTGTGCCGTCTGAAGCCGAGACAGACAAAGAGAATCAACAGAAAAGAAGTATAAACTGTTCCTCTCTGTTCACACAACATTGCAAAAATACAGCCTTTGGCACGCAGACATGTTTAATTGCAGGCCTGTTCTTTGTAAAGGGTATTTCACACGCATGATGGTAATTAGACGCACATGACCAGCGCTCTGAGATTCATTCATTCGCCCTAGACTGTTTGGAATTTATCACAAAGCTGTAATCAATGACTCAAACTACACCATTTCAAGGGAGGATGTGACAAAACAATAAGCTCCTGTACGAGGAAGTGTTGTTCTGGAATACCAGTCACCCAACGGAGCGTGAACTACCAGCAATGCAAAGACGCGGTCCGTGCAATTCTGCAATGTTAATGTTTTGGAAACTGTGATATTATTTCCTTTCACAAAATTAATAAAAAATATGAATGAATAATTCAATTTAGTATAATGGCAACACTATCTGTGGTGTGAAATTAAACATGCGTGATTTTGCCCTCAGCAAGAAGAAAAGAGTTCAGTGAGATTGTGCCATCTGCTGCGTTGGTGCCTGGCAGAGGTTTGGACTCTGAATTTGGACAAATCTCTTTATTCCTTTGGGGAAGAACTTCCAGCACATGAGGAGGAGTAAAACAACTCCAGCAGAAGCTGGTTCACTCTTTCGCAATCTACACAAACGCCATTCATCTCGCATATTTAACATTCTTCGCAGAAGGTCAGTGTGTGTTTTGGAAATGAATCTCTGTAATTGTTCTCTATGGCTTGCGGGCAAAAGAAAGACAAGAGCATTACCATAATTGGATAACTACAAATAGACCTCAGCCACACACAGAAAGGAAACCACAATGCCCCAGTCACAACGTTTTGATTCATGTTTATGATGTTATTTATGATGATGTTTCGGATAAGTTAGAAACTACCACAGCACAGGGTCTGCTTTGCTTAAGTTAACCAAGTTCTGTCTGAAGGACAGAACATTTTCCGACAGATTTGAACATTTGTCTTCATCTCCAGCATCTTTAAAGGATTAGTTCACTTTCAAATTAAAATGTCCTGATAATTTACTCTCCTCCATGTCATCCAAGATGTTCATGTCTTTCTTTCTTCAGTTTTTGAGGAAAACATTCCAGGATTTTCTCCATATAGTGGACTTCACTGGGGTTCAACGGGTTGAAGGTCCAAATGTCAGTTTCAGTGCAGCTTCAAAGAGCTCTACATGATCCCAGACGAGGAATAAGAGTCTCATCTAGAGAAACCATCGGCCTTTTTCTAAACAAAAAATTTATATTTTATACATTTTAACCATAAACGCTCATCTTGAACTCGCTCTCTTCTTCTTCTTCATTAGAATTCCAGCAGTGTAGACACTGCTAAGTGTATTACTGCCCTCCTCAGGTCAAAGTTTGAACTGAATTGTCATATACAATATGCTACTGCAAGTATATAACAATTGTGTCTACACTGCCGGAATACTAATAGAGAAGAAGAAGAAGAGCTAGTTCAAGATGAGCATTTATGATTAAAATGTATATAATTTTATTTTTTTTTAGAAAATGATCAAAGGTTTCTCTAGATTAGTCTCTTATTCCTCGTCTGGGATCATGTAGAGCTCTTTGAAGCTGCACTGAAACTGACATTTGGACCTTCAACCCGTTGAACCCCAGTGAAGTCCACTATATGGAGAAAAATCCTGGAATGTTTTCCTCAAAAACTGAAGAAAGAAAGACATGAACATCTTGGATGACATGGGGGTGAGTAAATTATCAGATCATTTTAATTTGAACGTGAACTAATCCGTTAAACTGTGGTGTACCACAGGGCTCCGTTCTCGGTCCTACAGTATTTTATTTTCACTGTGTCCTTCAGGCACAGTTTTCTTTATTTTTAATCAACTCTACGCTAATGACCCACAGTGGTCAAACCACTCAAACAGGTAAATGTATAATCATTTAATGCCTGGAAGAGGTTAAATGTTGCTCGGTGAGAAGCCTGCGTGATGATGATGATAAGAGTTATAATGTTATCTGGCCCTTCTAGGTCAACCAATGAGATTTGCAACTGAGCAACTTCCATTTTGATGTATGCATCTCATCGTGTAAATACGGCTTAATATACTTGCTTTTTTCCTTGTCCTTTACAACTGTAAATCTCTCTCTATGGGAATCTCCAGTACCATCTGTCCTGCCAGAAACTCTTCCAGAATGCAGCTGCCACTCTTCTGACAGACGAGAAGAATGAGGATAATATTAAACCATCCTTGGATTTTCTCCATTAGCTTCCTTTCTAGTGTGAGATTGAGTTTAAGGTGCTGCTGTTTTGTTTTTAAGCATTTGCATGGCTTACCACCACAACGTATTGCTGATTTTTTTCATTTCTAGTCAAAAGTTCAGACAATAAAAATCTGCTGTTGATCCTGAACTCTGGAATAATTGTCCGTGTTATATTCATCAGATTTTCTCCTACAAGAACTAAAATAAAACATTTTTAATTAAAGAAAAAAAACTTGTATGATACTGAATTCACAGAAAGAGTAAAGAAACAACGATTATGATTTGAATAACACCAATTACACTGCAAAACCAGGTGAAACGGGCTGTACACACAATTACAAAACACTATCAGAACCAAAAAGAACTCAACAAATAATAATTTTCAAACAATTTTCTCAAAAACAATGATGCAACCACTCAAATCAGGCCGGTCAAGCAAACAGAGCTCCACACACACATAATGACTTCCAGAGTCGACCTACAAATGGCTTACTTATTACCATTGCTTCACATGAGAGTGGGAAAGGAAGAAGTATTTTAACATCAAACATAGAGAAGAAGAAAAAAAAAAATCGACATAACCTAAGACCCACAATTAGGATTTTAAAACGAAGTTTGCTGGAAACCCTGCATTTTTCTAAGTTTAAGGTATGAGGGGGCTGTAGCGCAGCAGAACAGAGGCCATCATCATCTCTCGCTGTAATTACAGGCTATTCCTCAGCGTGCCGTGGGATTGAGAGAGGGGACGAGGCCCAGCATGGACATAAACTCAGTTTATTTTCCTACCACAGATAAAGTTCCTGCAAAACATCACCGTTAATCAAAAACTTTAATGGCACAATGATAGATTTTAGAAACAACAGCACTACAATTCATTTCAGAGGCAGAGCTGTTTTCTTTCTGAAACACTCCCCTCATCACATCCAGTGTTTACAGAGGGACGAAAGCGAACCCAAACCACACGAAACACTGACTGAAGCTAAAACCAGAAACCCATCGGAGCAGCGTCAGAGAGAACTGAACACAGCAGCACTGCATTCTGGGACTAAAGTACAGACTAGCATGTCAGTTTTCAGTGTCAAAAAGTTTCAATGGGATTCTATATAGAACCCTAGAGTTCTTAAAGAACACTTTATGCCCATAAGGTTCCATAAATTATGATTGCACAATCCTTTTTTTTTTTTCTAGTGATTAAGTAGGTTTACGAGCTGTTAAATTAAACTAAATCCATAAAATGATCCCATGATGTAACCCCTAAAACATTCTTAACCCTTTATGCTTTTCTTCTAAGAGTGATACTTGACTTTCCACTGCCAATGTGATGAATAAAACAAAAGTAATATTTACCACAATTTTTAAAATCACAATGATTATTTCATCCGACTGCCAAATATTAAAAGCTTTTTAAAAAGAAATGAAATAAAATGCTAAATAATTGTTGCATAAATAATGTTTATTTCAGAGAAGATACTTAAACATCATTCATAATTTAGTTCAGGTTGAAGTACTAAAATAACTAAAACTGCACTCTAAAAAATGCTGGATTAAAAACAACCCAAGTTGGGTTGAAAAATGGACAAACTCAGGGATTGGGTTGTTTAAACCCAGCGGTTGGGTTAAATGTTCAAAAATGACTATATGGCTTAAAATGGACCCAAAATTAAAATCAGACACATCATTTCTAGAGGCAACAATAATAATCAAAAGGTGAACATTTATTAATAAGCAATTTAATACATGTTTATTGTTTCATTATTATTCATTAAACATATTAATAAATATTAATTTATTAAACATTAATAAATGTTCATTTCCAACCTATTATGGGTTCATTTTAAGCAAACAATACGTCATTTTTAAACAATAGTTGAGTTAAATAAAACTACCCAGCAGATTGGTCAAACATTTAACCCAACTGCTGGGTTTGTCCATTTTCAACCCAACTTGTGTTGTTTTTAACCCAACATTTTTAAGAATGTAAATGACCTAAAACTTAATAAAAACCATATAGACATATTTAAAAATAAATAAATAAATAAATAAAAATGACAACTAAATTACTAAAACTTTAAAATTAAAACAAAAAATACAATTTAAAAAAACATAATTTAAATAAAATGCTAAATAATGTGTTTATTTCAGAGAAAATACCTAGATGTTACAATTTAGTTTAATTTAAGTTGACTAAAACTAAAACTTAATAAAAAGAAAAATGACTTTTACAGAATTAATAAAACTTATGAAAAGCAAAACAGAAAACAGTACAAAAATAAAATGATGTTAGAATAACACTGGTTCATTGTTGCACACACGGCACAGTAAACGGGGCTCATGCTTTTATGTCACTCTGAAGCGAGCCGATATGCTGGACTTCATTAGCATGTGACAGGTGGACAGCAGATGTCCTCTGGAGTGAATTACGCCATCAAGGTATTTCTCAAATATTACCTGGCACAAGCACCAAACGCTGTAACGCCCTGGGCTTAAGGACACGCTACTAGCTGGAAATGTGGCATTATTATGAAGCGAGGACAAACAAGCATCGCACAGAGGACGGATTGAGCAGATCTATTTTCAGGCTTCTTTCAATCTCACATGTGAAGCCAGTCAAAAACCTTTTCACAGTTGTTGGTGTTCTGGTTTCAGTGGGGCTGTTTTCGCTCTGAAACACGTCAAGGTCAGCCTTGAACTCGATGAGTCCACAGACCTGAAGAGAGCAGCGTTATCTGACATATGAGAAACGCCTTCTATAACTCAACTCATCTGCCACTATAATGACATTCAAGTAAAATCAGCATATATATATATAGAGAGAGAGAGAGAGTGAGAAAAATCCTATTTTTATTTTTTTATATATATATATATATATATATATATATATATTTTTTTTAGGAAAAGGTAGCAAAGACGAATCTGCATAAATGGCTGAAAAAAAATTTGCTTGTTTTCTTAAAAATTAAATATATTTGCATAAAGCATATGAAACTAACAACACTGAGAAGAAACTTATTAATTGATTTATTCAACAGCTAAATATTTGTTTTACATTTTTACATTTACATTAAAATATTTATTCACCGCCCCTGGTCACTCAAAACTTTCTATGTAATTAAAAAGACTAATAAACGGAAAGACTAATTATAGTGCAACAATAGCAAGTATGTGTAAAGTTTAGAGTTAATTTCCTCCGCCCTCTGTTTCACATTTAACCACACTTAATTATTCTCTCCTCGTTTTCTTCAGGATATAAGCTGCTATTAAGCAAAGTGGCTGTTACTATAGTAAACACGAGGCCGTGTGTGTCCGTGTAAAGCCCCAGCGATGGTACGAGGGCCTCACGGTGACGCAGGGCCAGCCACCATCTGTTGCCTGCCATGTGCTGGGTGTGTCAGAAAGCCACGCTTGTCATGAAAGTCAAACTGGAGCACAGCTTCACGCACACATGCCCTCGAGGAACATGCTGAGAAAAACAGCCCTGCCTGATTACTACTGGTCTGAGATCAGACTCATGGATCCTCAGAGTAATGCTTGAGTAAGATCAGAGGCTGAGGTCGAGCAGCGCAGCAATGTCACCGACGTCAGGCCTGGATTACATTTACAATGAACACAAGGAGTGTGATTTACTGCCGATTCATGCATTAATCAGCAGTAAATCATGCATTAAATCAATGCATTATCAGAAACACAATTATTTTAATCAATATTTTTAAAATGTATTTTATATTTTATTTAATTGTTTTTTTATAAAAACATTTTATTTTTATTTAGAGTTTTTTATTTTTAATGAGGTTTATTTGAAACTTCATATTGTGCATATATATTATATATATAGCATATTTTTAATTATATATATATATATATATATATAATGCACAATATGAAGTTTCAAATAAACCTCATTAAAAATAAAAATGTGTTTTTATAAAAAACAAATAAAATATAAAATACATTTTAAAAATATTAAAATAATTGTTTCTGATAATGCAACAGAATATTATAATAAAATATGAGTACAATATAAAGTACATCAAATGAAAAATAAATATATATAAAATATAATGAGTGTATATAAATATATAAAAAAATTATGTATGTGTATATGTGTGTGTGTGTGTGTGTGTGTAAAAGATATTTATAAAAAAAAGTATTATATAAAAAATTAAATCAAATTAATAAAACCAAAAATTTAAATAAAGGTCTATATTGTTTTTGCTAAAACATCTACAGTAATTAATTATATTTATTTATTATACTGAAAAAAATGAAAGAATGTGGCCTCTTCACGACACCTGACAGCGACTCATGAACGGACCGATCCGATGAAGCATCAGTATGAGCTGGAGGGAAAAACTTCTGTCAGCTGCTCCATTAGAGGAATATGAAATCCTGTACTGTGAGAGCTCATTACAAGACATACAAATCATTAAAGGGAAATGAATTTGGAAAGCAATTAACATTAAGAACGCAGGGTAATAATGAGAAGACTGAAGCTAAATTGAAGTCACAACAGAGAAAAACAAGGTTGAATTTCTTCTCCTCTCATCTCATTCCGTCCATCTCTGAAATCTGACAATAAAACATCCTTTGAGGGTCATAAATTTTACTTGAATCCATAAACTGTAATTCTCACACAGTTCAAATTACTCCTGTTGCGTTTGTAGCTTCGAGCCGATCTCTACCTCCAGAAATATTCCGACTTGACATTTCTCCCGATAACACCATCCCGGCTGTCAAAGTGTTGCGGCCGGAGGCTGGAAAGCACAGAAAATGATGGAGGAAGAGAGGGAGAGGACTGACATTGATGATTTACGCGAGGAACCGCAGGGGATTTCAGCGGCGGATAACCTAATCGGACCGGAGGCTTAGTGGCACGATTGCATTAAGGGCCGTTTCAAAGGGGCCCTTTCTGCTGTTGTTGTGCTTTTGCCGGTAACGCTTTGTAAAGCTGCGATCAAATCTAATGAGAAGGGCCCGCTGAGGGGCCAATCGACCCCGGCACAAAGCCGCTCGGAGCGCCGTCCACCAAATTACAGACAGAGGAGGATTTCACTGCACAAAACAGAGAGCAAGAAGAGAGAGAACGAACGTCGCTGAACTGGACCAGCAAACCACATCTGAGATTCGACGGACGAGCCCGAGACCGAATGTTTGTGCTAAGCTGCTCAAGAGATTAAAGGAAAAATGCTTGCGTTTCTGACTTCACACACTGACATCGCTCTCGGTTGTACAGTAGCATAATATGCATTTTTTTCCTCACATTATTTATTACAGGCCTACAAGAAATCTGTGAACACAATTCTGGCCAACACAAAAAAACCTGGAGAGCGTTATTTGGGTCAACAATCAAAAGATACACGGCACAATCCACAGACTGCAAAAACTGAAAAACTCATCAGATGTTGATAAGCTGATTCAGGGCCTGTGAAGCATGTGTGTCCATTCATTATTTCCACCCACTTCAGGTTTTCTCCCTTTAGTTTGAACAAGCGCTTGAGCACAGAGATGACGGCCAGAAGAAACGAGTGCAGGGAAGAGAATCACGTCCAGCTGTGTGAAACATCCAGAGTAACATCACAGCAGCAGCAAAATCAACTATTGAAGTGTAAATGCTGATTTCTCCAAGTGCCTCTGACAGACACGATCCCTCCATCACAGCTGAGGTGATCATCTCAGTGCTTTCTGAGCTGCTATAGAAGCGTCTGCCAGGAAAACACATGCGTCATTCCACAGTTACACTGACACTCACTCTGTTTCAAATGACAGACTCCTGTTTAAAATCATAAAAAAACATTAGATTCCAATGTTGGATACAAGTATCAGTATAACATGTGCCATTTACTTCATTGTGATTATTATTACATATTGTGCACATATTTCAGAATATATTGAGTGTATACTACACTTATTTTAGCACCAGCTGCAATAGTATATTTGTTATGTTATATGTTATATGTTATATGTTATACGTTATACGTTATGCATTATACGTTATAACGTGTAACGTGTATGTTACATGTTACATGTTGTATGTTACATGTTGTATGTTACATGTTATACGTTATACCTTATGTTATGTGTTATACGTTATACGTTAAAATGTGTAACGTGTATGTTACATGTTATATGTTATATGTTATATGTTATAACATAAATTTTACATGTTACATGTTATATGTTATGATATGTTGTGTTATATGTTATGTTATATTTTATATGTTATATGTTATGCGTTATACGTTATACATTGTGTTATGTGTTATGTGTAATGTGTTATACATTATACGTTATACGTTATAACGTGTAACGTGTAACGTGTATGTTACATGTTACATGTTACATGTTATATGTTATATGCTGTTATAACATATAACATATATGTTACATGTTACATGTTATGATATGTTATGTGTTATATGTTATATGTTATATGTTATACGTTATACGTTATACGTTGTGTTATGTGTTATGTGTTGCGTTATACGTTATACGTTATAACGTGTAACGCGTATGTTACATGTTGTATGTTACAGGTTACACGTTGTATGTTACATGTATGTTACACGTTACACGTTATACGTTGTGTTATACATTATAACGTTACGTTGCGTGTTATACGTTGCGTGTTATACGTTGCGTGTTATACGTTGCGTGTTATACGTTGCGTGTTATACGTTGCGTGTTATACGTTGCGTGTTATACGTTGCGTGTTACGTTATAACGTTATAACATTTAACGTGTAACGTGTATGTTACATGTTATAACATATCATAACATGTAACATGTAACATATATGTTATATGTTGTGTTATATGTTATATGTTATATGTTATACGTTATACGTTATACGTTGTGTTGTGTTGTGTTATACGTTATACATTATAACGTGTAACGTGTATGTTACATGTTACGTTATATGTTATGTCACATGTTACATGTTGTATGTTACATGTTATACGTTATACGTTGTGTTATGTGTTATACGTTATAACGTGTAATGTGTATGTTACATGTTACATGGTATATGTTACATATTACATGTTATGATAGGTTATGTGTTATATGTTATATAAGTTATACATTGTGTTATTTGTTATACGTTATAACGTGTAACGTGTATGTTACATGTTATATGTTACATGTTACATGTTGTATGTTACATGTTACATGTTGTATGTTACATGTTACATGTTGAATGTTACATGTTACATGTTATGATATGTTATGTGTTATACGTTATACGCTATACGTTATACGTTGTGTTATGTGTTATACGTTATAAGTTATACGTTATAACCTGTAACGTGTATGTTACATGTTATATGTTATAACATATAACATATATAACATACATGTTACATGTTACATGTTAGGCGTTGCGTTGCGTTACGTTATGTGTCATGTCAGGATGTTATATATTTGGGTGATATGTTAGGAGGTCATGATGTGATATTTTAGGATGTGATATTTTAGGTGATGATATGTTAGGATGGTATGATGCTAGAATGTAACTGTAGATGTGATGTGATGTGATGTGATGACAATTACTTTAAATATTGTGATTATTGACAATTATGTATTAATAATTATAATGTACGAAATAATTAATATGTACGAAAGAAGATTAATACAGCACCATAAGTTAAATTCAAGATTGGTGGGCTATTAAAAAAATACATATATATATATCCAATACATATATGTACCCAGTGTTTGCATGTATAATCCATCAGTATTCCCTTCACTCTGACTGTAACTCTCTTCACACCTCATGTGTTTTGCTAAACTAATTTATTAGCAATCAAAATTAAGCCTCCATATAACACATTTCATAAAAGTGCTTTGAATTTCACACAGCTTGCAAGCAAAAGTGATTTTTCTGTCACTTTGAGAAGTTGTTAACAGAGCCATTGATCATGTGCCACGAGTCATCCATCACAGACTGGAGCTGTTCATGTGTGCATCAGAGCAGAGGAACGTGAACAAGAGCCAGAAAACAACCGCGACCCTCCGCCTTACATCTGCAGGAACTTTCACAGCTACTGCTGCTCACAACACGGTCAAATAAAGCATCATGGAGCTGAAGCTGAAGCTGCACATGACAATTATTTAAACAGGACAGGTTTTGTTTTCTTCCATCTTTCTCTAGTGTGTAATGTTGCTGTTTGACCAGGAAAAAGCTCTGCAAAGATCCAGGTTTTTCTCCATATCAGTGTCAGTGTTTCTGAAACGCCTCAATCTGGAGTTTTCTTCACAATATTCCTCATTTAAATAATTCATGCGCAGAATAAAGGGGCGGGGCCTGGTTGAGTTAGTTAGTAGTGTGTTGAAACTGGCGGTTATGGTAAGGGGCGGGACATTTCCCAAACACCAATCACAACACACTGCTCCAGCCGACCAATCAGAGCACATTGTGCTTTTCAGAAGGAGGGGCTTCATAGAGACAGGAACTAAACAGAGCGTTACTGACAGACTGGGAAGAGAGGAGCTGCAACAATGGAGAATATGAGGAGAATAATCAACATTCAAGCAGGAAAACCTGTTCTAGTAGAGCACAAAAACAACATCAAGAGTTTGAAGAGGGGCATAATAGGTCCTCTTTAAATTTCAGCTTTAATACATTCTTGATCTCCTCATTTAGATGGATAATTCATCCTACAGTGAAATGCACTTTTGTCAGTCTCTGTGACATCGGCCATCTGAAGCATTGTAGCGTCATTCTCTCGGCCAGAGACCCCGACCGGACGCGACTCAAGAAGATTACAGCACTTTTAATACAGCACAGATATTCAAGATTAAACACTAGGGGATACGCTTGACAAAATCCAATTTCCTTTCACCTCACTCTTTCTCTCTCCTACAGATTTGACTTTGAATTTTAGAGGGAAAATTGAGAAAGCTGCAGGGAGAAGAAATGGAACTGTGATGCTAAAATATAACATGGCATATTTATAATGCACACACATATTTCAGCATATATTGTGTGCATTCTACACTCTTATTTTAGCATCAGTTGCAATAGTATATTTGTGGATCTGTATATGCAATTCAAGAACTGTCAGGGTTATATTTCAACACAAACAAAGAATAAGAAATTATATTTTTTTATAAAGAACATGCAGCCTATTTTTAGGACAATTAAGACTATTATTTATTATACTATTTTCAGTTTTTTTTAATAGTTTAATGCAAAAAAGGCCATTTGAAAAATAAATGACATTTTGAATGAAAAAAAACAAAACTAAAATAATGTTGCATTAATCCTAAAAAATGTTTACCTTTTTGTTAACACTTTACTTGAAGTCTTTATATATGATGCATTATACAAATATTTTTAATGCATTAATTATACCTTATAATGCATTGTATGAATAATTGTAGTAGTTATCTATTCATTGTTACACCTTTAAAAAAAAAAAAAAAAGTCTAATGCATTAAAACAAGACAAACAGCTGATTTCAGATGTAACAAGGAATCTGCAATATTATTATGCATTTTAACTTTGGTTACAATTATTTATTAACAAACGACCTAATTCCAGAACGCTTTTTAAATTTAAATAAAATGAAAACTAAAAGACTATCAAATCACATGAGCCATTATTTTATTCACAATAAAAAATAGATAACAAATGTTTAAACAGAGAAATTTTACATTTTTATCCACTAAATGAACTAATTTCAAATTTGATGCCTGCTACAGGTCTCAAAAAAGTTGGCACGAGGGCAACAAATGACTGAAAAAACAAGATTTTTTTTAAAGATTCCGCCGGAAGAACATCTAACAACTAATTAAGTTAACTGATATCAGGAGCATGATTAGCTATAAAAGGGAGAAAACTTTAAAATCAATATTCCTCAACGTCAAATTGCAAAGGCTTTGCAAATCTCATCATCTACAGTGCAATACATCATCAAACGTTTCAGAGAAACTGGAGAAATCTCTGTGCATGTGGGAAAAGGCCGAAGACCTTTTTCGGATGCCCGTGGTCTTCGGGCCCTCAGACGACACTGATTGTGTCAATAACATTACTAAATGGCCCCAGGAATACTTCCAGAAACCACTGTCGGTAAACGCAATCCGCCGTGCCATCTGCAGATGCCAACTAAAGCTCTATCATGCAAATAGGAAGCCATATGTGAACATGGTCCAGAAGCGCCGTTGTGTCCTGTGGGCCAAGCCTCATTTAAAATAGACTGTTTAAAAGTGGAAAAGTGTGAGACTAGTCCAAATTTGACATTCTTTTTGGAAATCACAGACGCCATGTCCTCCGGGCTGAAGAGGAGGGAGACCTTCCAGCGTGATATCAGCGTTCAGTTCAAAAGCCAGCATCTCTGATGGTATGGGGGTACATAAGTGCATATACGCTATGGGCAGCTTGCATTTTTTGGAAGGCACTATGAATGCTGAAAGGTATATAAAAGGTTTTAGAGCAACATATTCTCCCCTCCAGATGACATCTGTTTCAGGGAAGGCCTTGTGTATTTCAGCAGGACAATGCAAAACCACATACTGCAGCTATTACAACAGCATGGCATAAATACACGATTGAGACAATGCATACAAGTATTGCCTCAGAATTTGTGTCTGAATAGCGCTGGCTCCGTGGGCGTGGCCGCATTAGTGGATAATGAGCTGAATCTCGGACTTCTGACATGGCTCTCTTTTCATACAGATTTCATAAACACAGAATGCTTGTTTTTCAATTTGACTTGCACAATTTAAAACCTGACATTTCAACGTTTCTTTAGACATAACTGTCATTTGTTTCGTCATTAGTATTCACTAAGTTACACATATTTTTCATTTAAATCCCTGTGACCTCAGGGCGTTAAACAAAAAATACGTCAAAGACGACCATAAACTCTTTAGCAGCTGGAAATCTATATTTCAAGAATGGGACCAAATTCCAACACCAAAACTCCAGAAACTCATAACCTCGATGCCCAGACGTCTTCAAACGGTTTTGAAAAGAAGAGGAGATGCTACACCATGGTAAACAACCATTTTGAGACCTGTAGCAGGCATCAAATTTGAAAATGAGCTCATTTTGTGCATAAAAGTGGAAATTTTTTCAGTTTAAACATTTGTTATGTTATCTATGTTCTATTGTGAATTAAATATTGGTTCATGTGATCTGAAAGTCTTTTAGTTTTCATTTTATTCAAAATGTACCAACATTTCCAGATTTCGGGTTGTATATAATGCATTATAACATCCATTATGAATACCTTTATAATGCATTAAATAAAGGCTTCAAGTGTAACCAACATTTGCATATACTAGCATGCATATTTCTTCATGATGTTCTCGCTCTATAAAGCTAAGCTGCAGCTCAACAGTTCTTGTATGCGACAGGAAAACAAGCATGAAGCGAGTGAGGTCAGCGTGCGGATCTCTTGATTACAGACGGAAACAGCATGACCTCAGTTGATCTCTGGAGAATAACGAGAGAAGGGAGGCCATGACGCGTCCGTCCCACGAATGAGACGAGATGGGTGGAGACCCACATCCACCCGGCGGAGCGACGACACGGGGCTTTCCAGCAACACACTCCACAGGCACCCTGCTGGAGCTACATACAATGAGCCAAAGGTCTTCTAGACAAGAGCACTGCGCCAAGGAGGATTATGGGAAAAACATGATTTTCAATGCATCTGTTTAGAATGAGATCTTTAGCCGTGTCATCTGTAAACCATCAGCGTGGAGATGCTGGAGAGGTGTGTGAACCGCTCCCTGTCTATTTCAAGGCGCAAGATCGGACTTGCCCAGTCAAAAGGGATTGTCAGGGAGCTGTAAACACTTCCTGTCAGGAAGAGAGCACTTCCTTAATCCTGAAGCAACAGCATTCAGACGTCTTTTTTCCAGCAGCAGAGCTGGAGTCACTGCTCTGACTTCAGCTGAACCGAAACTATTACAACATGAATGAAAAATACAACTAAAATATCTTCAATCAGTATCATTACCGCTTAAAAACACCATGTAGTGTTCTGCTGCACCCCTAACATAGGGTTTACGCGTCTTTAAAATGTTCATTATGACTAACAAGCCTGTGTTTGTTTTATTTTAAATAAGAGCCTCCATGCAAGTTCAAATAAAACCGTAACATTACGCCATTTCCACAGGATAAATCAGAGAGCATGAGGCGCTGCAACCGTCTCACCTTGATTGTAATAATCCCAGTGGAGAGACGTTCAAACCGCGAGGAGGAAAAGTCAACCATCACAAGAAGAACAAGAAGAAAAGAAGAGACTAATTACATGGATGGACTGAGAAACATTTATGCAGTTGCAGGCAATTTGAGTGTGTTTTTCTATAGAGGCACAGACAAAAATACCTCTTCTCCTCCCTTTTATTTCTCTTTTAGTGCCGTCCATGGTAGAGCAGTTTCTTTTTGACCAGTGCATTAAAATGACCATTTCTTCTGACCGGTGGAGAGTAAAGGCTGTCCTGTCATGCTGAACCAGGACTAAAAATCCCAGATCTTTTCCGTTGAAGGGTCTGGAGTGAATCAGGATTGTGGTCCTGACTCATGATGATGTAAATTAAGGATCACAGCTGTAATTAATGCAGAGTCAATCAGTTCCCACAAGCTCAGTCACCACGACAGATTTCACAATATCTTTCCTCTGCCGCATATTTTGGTGATTGCATACTGTGTATATGGAGTAAATCTGCATTATTGTCAGTAAGCTGGCTTGAAAGTTTCCTATTCTTACTTGAACACATACACCACCAATCAGAAGCCTGGAATAATTAAGAATTTTTCATATTTTTGAAAGAGTCTCTTCTGTTCACAAAAATACAGAAAAAATTACGAAATATTTATTAATGTAAAATAGCCATTTTCTATGTGAATATATAATGAAGTATAATTTATTCCCTTGATCAAAGCTGAATTTTCAGCATCATTATCAGCATCAACTTTTGATCAGTTTAATGCACCCTTATTGATTAAAAGTATTAATTATTTTTACTTGCCCCAAAGTTTTGAAAGTGTATAACGGTTTCCACTGAAATCTGAAGCAGCACAACTGTTTTCAACACTGACAATAACCATTTCTTGAGCAGCAAATCATCATATCAGAATAATTTCTGAAGGATCATGTGACACTGAAGACTGGAGTAATGATGCTGAAAATTCAGCTTTGATCACAGGAATAAATTACACTTTACTATATATTCACATAGAAAACAGCTGATTTACACTGTAATAATATATCACAATTTTACTGTATTTTTTTATTAAATAAACTCAGCTTTGGTGAGCAGAGGAGACCAAAAAACCTTAATTATTCCAAACATTTGACTGGTAGAGTACGACAATCACTCACTCAGAAGTGAGAAGAAGTAACGTCTTGTCTTTTATAAAGTTCTCTTAATGTTCACAGAAGGTTTGCTGGATGTTTTTGGAAACAGTGTGATGTTTAATGAAACCGCTCTGTCAGATCTGTGTGTGTGGGAGTGTTCGTTCATTCAGACAGCAATAGAGAGCAAGTGGATGTATGTAATGCTTTTGTCTTTCAGTGGAGGTCAACTGCCTCATTCACCTGT
Organism: Chanodichthys erythropterus; assembly: GCF_024489055.1. Lineage (NCBI taxonomy): Eukaryota > Metazoa > Chordata > Actinopteri > Cypriniformes > Xenocyprididae > Chanodichthys > Chanodichthys erythropterus. The sequence continues at coordinate 667,807 of NC_090227.1, read as the reverse complement.
GCAATTAAAGGAAAACCTCACATATCCACACACTCATACACAATGAAATACATACGGTTACCATAGTTACAACTGAACTGAACCGTGCAGAATGCATTCAGACCAATTAAAGGAAAGATATTGATTCTCTGCTATGTACGTCAATATGCCTTACTAGAGTAAACAAGTTCTCAGTTAACTGAAACAGAAACTTGTACTATTCAACTCTTACATTATAGGCACAAAATCTACCATTCCTGCAAACCAAGAAACGCTAGAGCCACAGAAAAACAAACACCACAAATGGAAGTACAATTTAGGTATTTCAAGATACACATTCGTATGAAATCATTTAATATAACAAATTTTGAAATTCAAGCGTGAGAACGACACCCGATCATTGACAAAAAGTCACATGAGTACAGAAAAAACAAACACAGATCATCACACAATTAATTCTGCAAAACATCGCTTGTTTACGGCACACAGCAAAAAAATTAAAAAGGTATTTGAGACTTTTTAAATCTCAGAATTGCGAGATTTAAACTCACAACTGCGAGATATAAAGTCAGAATTGTGTGATATAAACCCCTTTTCTAACAATTGCAAGTTTATATCATGCAATTCTGACTTTATAAAATGCAATTCTGACTCGCAACTCGCAATTGAGAGTTTATATCCTAAAATTCAGAGAAAAAAAAGAATTGTGAGATGAAAAGTCGCAATGGTGGATTTCATGGTGGAAACAAGCTTCCATAGAAACCAACATGGAAATGAAACTAACAAGTTTTTCCCATGTACAAAGTCTGAATCTTGCATCTTGCCTAAAAGATTCATGATCTTATAGGATGGATTTGAAGGCGCCGTTAGCCCTGCATCAGGTCAATATTTCATTTGATCGTCTTATTATCATCAATACCCCAGTCATTCAGACAGGGTTGACTTCTGCCCAAGCAGAAAACCTTCGAGAAGCTTTCTTACCAGTCAAGAACAAGTGCAGAGTAGTGCTGAAAACATAAAAGCTAAAGTTAGTTTAGAGAATAACAACAACAGACCCTCTGAAGAACAGTCAAGGTCACGGCAGGGTTTGTTTGCTTCCATTATCTTCTGTTTATCATTCAGTAATTCACTTTCAGGAGTCCTTAACCTGAGCAATTTAACAAAGGTGTGTGCGTGTTGTTAATTATCACTAGTTTGAAACGATAATTGATCATCTTATAAAACGCTCTCAGCCGCGAAGGTCTAATCACCAACAACAACAACTCAAGTAGAACAAAAAAAATCATAAGATAACGTTATCAGATTTCTAATGCACAGCCGGCCTACTTACTATATTCCAATGGCGAAATATAAGTAAAATTATATAAAATACAAACAATTAAATTAGTGTCGTCACACAATACCAAACTTTTAATTTCAAAATGTCTTATATATAAACCCTGACTAAATATTTCACTCGATCAGCAGCTCTGGTTCTCTCCGGTCTGCTGTAATGAACTGAATGACTGAATCCTGCTGTTGTTTCAAAATCAAGATAGAGCAAAACACTCGGCACAGATATTGGCATTCTGAGCATTAGGAAGGCATTGACATAATTATCATCCACTTGTCAAGTAATTAAGACATTAGTTGGCCTTTTCAGAGCACTGGGAGGATACTTGTGTTCAGTCGCAGCGGTCGATACGCAGCGTTCTGTACGAGCAGCAGAAGCTCAGCCACGGACAGAGCGTGATGATGATGATGATGATGATGATGATGATGATGCATGTACAGGGCTAACAAATCTATGATATATACCATGGTATTAAATGATTTCCATTCATGCACTATAGCCCTTTTCACGCTTATAACAGCCTGGACACTAGTCAAATGATAATAATATATTAGCAAAAAGTTGCTTTTGCAAGACGTCTCTTCTGCTCACCAAGTCTGCATTTATTTGATCAAAAATACAGTAAAAATTGTGATATATTATTACAATGTAAATCATCTGTTTTCTATGTGAATATATGTTAAAGTGTAATTTATTCCTGTGATCAAAGCTGAATTTTCAGCATCATTACTCCAGTCTTCAGTGTCACATGATCCTTCAGAAATCATTCTAATATGATGATTTGCTGCTCAACAAACATTTATGATGATTATCAATGTTAAAAACAGTTCATATTTCTGTGGAAACTGTAATACATTTTATTTTTCAGGATTCTTGGATGAATAGAAAGTTCTAAAGAACAGCGTTTATTTGAAATAGAATCTTTTGTAACATTATAAATGTCTTTACTGTCACTTTTGATCAATTTAATGCATCCTTGATCAATAAAATTATTAATTTCTGTCTTTAAAGTCTTACTGACCCCGAACTTTTGAATGATAGTGCATCAAAGTTTCCACAGAAATATGAACCGTTTTCAACATTGATAATAATCATAAATGTTTCTTGAGCAGCAAATCATCATATCAGAATGATTTCTGAAGGATCATGTGACACTGAAGACTGGAGTAATGATGCTGAAAATTCAGCTTTGATCACAGGAATAAATTACACTTTACTATATATTCACATAGAAAAACAGATACTTCACAAATTTTCAGATTTTCCTTATTTTTAATCAAATAAATGCAGCTTTGGTGAGCAGAAGAGACACTGGACTCGACTGGTAGATTATGTTGCTTGGGAAAAATCATATTTGAACACACGGCTTTCAATGCCATCAATGGAACCAGATGGTTAGTTACGACATCGACCAGTAGGGGCTAATGGGGCCATTCTAACCAGCCAAACCTTGACACACACACACACACACACACACACACACACATACACACCCCTGTTTTTTCTCCTATGAAGCAGTGTCTTATGCAGATCACTCTCCCTTCAACAACCTTGTAATTCAGTGATCGGGCCACAGCGTTTGATAACAGAGCTGACCGGCACAAACATCACGCCTCACTGACCGCAGCAATCAAACAACAGCTGAAATCGTTAGGCGGACGACACCCCTCCTTTTAATTAGACGTCCCAGAAGCTGCGGTATTTACCAGGATTGATGAGTCAGTTGCCTGTTGTCCTGCTTTGACAGGCAGTCCGTGAGCATGTTGATCAGCTCAGCAAGAATGAGAAGGACAGAAACAACTGCATGTCATTCACTAACAACACAGTGCAGAAGATAACCAGACAGCGAGGACATCTGCGTGCAATATTCACATTACATCACCGTTTGAAGCATGCTTGCATCATAAGCTGAAACGCACAGGCCGCACCTCACAGGTGAAGGTGTGTCAGGAATGAAGCGCAGAGGAAGTGTTGTGAACGACTTTATGATCGCTCTGGCTGGCGTCCACGTAAACAGACAAATTGTTGCCATATGCGGTTGACAATGTTACGCAAATAAACTCAACACGCGTGAACTGGAGCACGTGTTCGTGAGCATGTGTGCGGCTCTCAGACCCTTCAACAACAAGAATCACTGCATCCACTCAATCTTTGAGTTTGCAAAACATTTAAAAATGATCAATAAACTCCAGGTCACTGACACTGAGGGTCAAGTTTGAGATTCCTCAATATTTTGCACAAAACATTTTGAAATGGGTTTATGACTTTATGAAAAGTTTTATGCAAAGTTGAATTGTGCATTAAAGTGTTCCTGTGTGTTTGATCCTGAATGATTTGATTCTCATGAGGGATGTCATGCCATCTTCTGGACATGATGTTTTCATTTACACCCCAAAATATAATATATATCGTGCACATTGAGCACCATGAAGGACTCTCCAATTCCACACACTACTAAAAACTATCAAAAACATTATGACTAAACAAAAGCCCAATTTTTTCCCGGATGCAGTCGCTCCAGCAGCTCAGAGACGTTTATGGATGTTAACATCAGTCTAATCCGAACGCAGAGCCGGGGATTGGGTTTCTGGATGTCATGATAACAGTGTCCTCCCTCATAACCGTTGAGGAACACATAAAACAACTCGTCTGACCGGTTCTGACGCAGACCTCAGATACTGAAGTGCAGCCTTCACCTTTACAAAGTATGCCAGAATGTGTAAATCCTGTTACTGTCAAATATTTTCACACTGACGACACTACGGTAAATGTTTGCTTCTTTTGGTCATGGAATAACTAATTGTAATTACTATTTTGTAGTTTTTTTCTTTATATTAATGTGTTTTATTGTTGTTCTAGGTCTGTTTTTTAATTTTGTTATGTAACATTCTCGGTTAAAGAAAAGTTAAATAAATAAAATAAAAAAATAAATGTTTAATAATAAATGATAATGTTTAATAATATTTAGTATAATGTTGAATAATATTTAATAATATAAAAATGTAATGATTTTTAAATATTTAAAATACTAAATATAAAAATGTTGTTAAATTGTGCATATACTTTTACAAAAAAATTGATCATAAAGTTTACACTAAACAAATGATAATTTAATGATAAAAAAAGTTATTTAAAAAAATTATAAAAAATTATTTTTTTAAAAAGATGAAATTAAAAAAAGAAAATAAATAAAGCGTTAAATGGGTTAAATGATTAATAAAAGAAAAATCTTTTTAAGAATTTTTTTATTAAACAAAACACTTTATTAAATTATTTAAAAATGTATATATATATATATATATATATATATATATATATATATTTATATAAATAATTATTTTTTTTTTTTTTTTTTTTTTTTTTTTTTTTTATTCTATAAGTTCATAATAAGTTCAAAACAAAAGCCATTTTCTAACAGAAGTGATGCTCAGTGTATGTCGGTGGCGAGCACTGCTCATCATGTACCTGTGGAGGTGAGCGCGCACCGGTCTTACCTTCTCCTGCTTGCCGTTGCTGTTCTCGGGCTCCGCGGGTGGAGAGCTGGGGGTTTTGACCGCGGTCACCCCGCTACTGCTGCCCGAACTCGAGCTGCTCCGCTCGACGGTCTCCACCTTTATGAGCCGGTGCTTCGGAGACACGTACTTGATGTCCGGCGAGCCCGCGGAACTCAGTCCGGTGGAGAAGGGCACGTTTCCCCCCGGCGTGTACGGATCCTCGAAGTCCAGCTCCTTCTGGAGTTTGTATGCGGTGAGGATGTCGGGCTGAGCGGACATTAAACCGGTGCCCGGCTGCTGCTGGAGGTGAAAGGCTGGAGGACTGGAGACGGCGGTGTGGAAGTGTCGGTAGTCCGGTTTCGGAGGCGCGGGTGGCGGGGCTTTGGTGGTTTTGAAACCCAGGTGCTCCTTGAACCATCTGGCCATGCTGCCAGCGCATTGCTCAAAGCTCAGATACTGAGATTTCTCCAGGCTCTGTCCGAGTGCTGTTGCTCCGGCAGCGTGAAATGATCCTGTTCACTTTCTGTTTGGAGAAACTCTGCGCGAGAGCGTGTGTGTGTGACAGCTGAGCGACTGCTGAGATATACTGGGAGATTCTACCTGAGAATACTCACTGCCACCTATCGGTGTACTCTGCCATTGAAAGGCACAAGAAAGATTTTTTTCTGAAAACAGTGTCATTGCATGAGCTCGACTCGTGGATCTGAAACTGTGCCGGTGCGCGGTGACAGTGTGATGACGGCATGCTGATTTCTGGAGTATTGGTGGCATATCGCACGCTATCGCTGTACATGCATCACACTGTGTACATGTTTTTGAATCCATTTGTTCTGTGCAGACTGTACACATACAGATTCAGCACCTGAACCAAGAAAATGTCTTTGTATTTCTACACTTTAGACTGCAGCACCCTGTTTCTGAACTCTTTTTTTCCATTATAGGTTGTTATTCGTCCACCTGACTGTCCCTTATTTTATTAAAAAGCAAAAAAGCTCAAATCTGGGTTACAGAGGCACAATGGAAGTGAAGTGTGTTAGAATATTCTTTACAACTTTCTAATGAGACCTTACATGAAAAAAGCCTTTCTTGAACCTTCTTAAAACATCCTAAGGTTCATTCTTCAGGTCAGCAGAGTTTCTCATTGTGCGTCACGGTAAACATATTTTCATGATGTTATCAACATTTTTTCTTTTGTCAAATCAACTTAGATAATGTGATTCAGATAGCATACTATTTTGAGTTTCTTTTGATTAAATCAATCACCTTCATTGTATTAACTCAATTTTTTTAATTTCGGTGAACTCAGTTTTAACCCTCAGGTGCTGATTGTATGTCGGTCAAAAATGACAGAATTTGTAATTTATTTATTATTTCAATGAAATTAATGTACTATATTTTAATTAGATTTTTTTTTTTATTTAATATTTTGTATTTTTAGGGGATTTTATGCTACTAAAATTTATGCTATGGTTATAATCCATTTATTTACTTTTTGAGCACAAACCTGAAAATGAAATTTCCAACTTAAAGTCATAAATCTGGTCTTTGAAAAGAGGTCAAAATTAAGTCAACACTTAGCAAATTATTGTTGAGTGGAAAAAATAAAATAAAAAAGTTAACTTAAGTTACAGAATTTTATGTTTATTCTGAAAATGCAAATACAAAAATACTATTTTTCAAAAACATGTTTTACTCTAAAACTGCAAGGAAATCAAAGCAATTAATCTAAATTTGTGCTCCACATTTGAGCTTGACATCAGCTTTCTGTAGGATCTCCCATTCATTTCTAATGCGCTCATTTTAGACTGCAAGAAGCACAAGTGTGTGACTTTTTATCAGGACCATTTTAACCTTTTTGAATCATGTTCACATAGCAAGTGCCAAAATCTGTACCAAGTGTGGAACCATTCTGATAAAACCTTCTAAAAAAACAAAACGTAAAATTTTTCAGTCAAAAATGACCAAAGATCACCAGAGGGTTCAGGCAACCAGATAACTTTAAGTTAAACCAACAATTCTTTTTTTAGAGTGCAGTTACCTGGAAAGCATTTGAAAGATCATTTTAGAGTGACACAAATCCAACCCAATTCAGTCTATCAATAAATGAAACATTTCTAATCCATTCAAAGTTCCTGCTCAAGAAATGAAAGAGTATTCACAAATCCTGTTGATTTCAAACCTTGGCATACAGTAAAAACACAGTCCGTCTGGATTTGTTCTTCAGAAACGAACGGGGTTTTCACAGAGACACACATTAGTTAGGAGAGCCAGGGACACTGTGCTGTGGCTTTTTATGAAGTAATATCTCTTTTTAATACCCGTGTCCTTCAGGACAAAAGCGTAGTATGTAGCAATCAGTTTAACCCTCGACGGCTCCTGAGAGAGATTCACATTTAATTTGCTTTCTTTGATTCCCCATCACAGTAAATCATCCAGAAATGAAAGACTACGGACCCAAATTTAGAAGCAATAGATGGTTTGAGAAACAACTGCATGAAATTTGAACAATCATTTATTGACATTGTTGCAGCATAAACAATTAAATACATCAGTTCATTCATAAAAATATCAGAGTAAAATTACTATTGATCATGCAGCCTGACAATTTAGAATGATAAATACATTTTTTTTTAAAAAATATGGGATTAAAAGCATAATTAGAAAGATTCAAGTGCCTAAAAACTCATTAAGTGCCTTAAAACAATCAGCAGAGGAGTTTGGCCACGCGCTCGCTGGAGAATCCGTCGTTCTCGCAGACTCTTGAAGACACCTTCACGTACTTCCTCTTCATCTCATGCAACTGAACAGAAGAACAAGGACGCTTCAGCGGAAGGAATCAAGCACTCAACATTCCCAGGATTCAGGACGTCCATCCATGAGATTCTCCTCACCTTTCCTTCCTCAGTGACCGTCTGCAGCGTGCGAACGACAGCCTGCATCACCGGAGCTAAAGTCTCCCCGTCGTAGCCGGTGTAATGCTGCAGACTGACGCTCTGCCAAACAGACATGATCAGGAGGAAATCCGTACTTCCCTAAAGTCAGTTTAACACTCAAACATGGCTGAAAATGAGACGTGAAACGCAGTCTCACCCAGTCTCCAGAGCCCAGAATCCGGAGCGCCGCCGCAAACGCAGCCGCTGCCATGAGCGACGGAGGAACATGGACGAGCTCGTAATCCAGCGCTCCGAGCTCCAGGAGGAACATCGCCAGCTCACGGTCCCTCGGACTCGCCTGACATCCGGCAGCAAGAGGGAAAAGTTATAGAACGCATGGTTCAAGTCAACACCATTTCCTGGGAAACAGCTGGGCTGCATCCGGAATCACATACTCGATCGAGGAGGTACTTATTTCAAATAACTTTCTATTCATCAAAGAATCCTAAAAAATTAAATGCATCACGATTTCCACAAACATGAACTGTTTTCAACATTGATAATCATAAATGTTTCATATTAGAATGATTTCTGAAGGATCATGTGACACTGAAGACTGGAGTAATGATGCTGAAAATTCAGCTTTGATCACAGGAATAAATTACACTTTACTATATATTCACATAGAAAACAGCTGTTTTAAATTGTAAAAATATATCACGATTTTTACAGTATTTTTGATCAATAAGCGCAGCCTCGGTGAGCAGAAGAGACTTTTTCATAATGATAGCGTATAAATCAGCACAGTGACTCACTTGGCCAACCTTACAAGCCCTCTGTAGGAAGTGAACAGGGCCGGGTCTCCCGAGGCTGTAATTCAACCTCTTCAGAACGATCCGCTCCATCCTCCATATGTCTCCACAGGTGTACGCGCCGTCCGTCACAAACGCAAAGTCTCCCACCGTGGGCGGATAGATCTCCTCATACTTTGACGCGATCAGCATTGCGGTCACACACACCAGCTGAAAACACTTCTTGGGCACGGGGTTATTCTTTAAAAGAGGAGTTGAAAAGCATTCAGACAAATATCAGAATGTGTGTTAGTCTCTGAGGGCCCTAAAGAACAACATTATGAGCATTACTGGCATTTAAAGGGCGATTTGAGGATCACACACCTGAAGGAAACGGTCGATGATGCCGACGCTCATGAAGAAGGTCTCCTGACGCAGTTTGAACTCTCTCTGCACCTGCATGAGCCAGTCGATGGCAACCGCACGCATGGCTCCGCTCACCTCTTGACCTTCCAGGTAATGTGGTTTGATGGCCATCGTAACCTGCAGGAAAGAAGCACTGAAGCAACTAGTAAAAACAGCTTGTGAGACACGGTCAAGATGACGACCATGAGCATCACATTCTGTCAATCGCTGCTTTAACTCCAAAATGACCTCAAAGAGTCACACTTTAAAGGATCTTCACCCAGACATTTAATTGGAGGAGCACAAACAGAAGTTCTGAAGACGTGCAGCTGTAATAAATCGGGACTGAAGCCTTCAAGAACACAAAGCTATGAGAAATGCTGTAGTTATGTGTCTCTTCCACTGTCCATGTCTTTTCATGCCATTAAAGTCACCATGATATCAAAGTTTTCTTGTGTTTTTCTATGATTTATCTGTGCACATCATTATTTTTTAACTCTTTCCCCACCAGTGTATTTATTCTTTTAAAGTTGCCAGCCATGTTTTTGATCATTTTCACAAATGTAAGGACACCCAGAAAAATGTTTTGTACACATATCCGAATATGCAATATATCACAAAGAAAGAACAGATTCTGTTCATCAACAATGTGTGCAAACAACAGAATGTCAGTTTCAGTGCAGCTTCAAAGAGCTCTACATGATCCCAGACGAGGAATAAGAGTCTGATCTAGAGAAACCATCGGACATTTTTCTAAAAGAAATATACTTTTTAACCACAAATGCTCATCTTGCACTGCTCTGTGATGCTCCACGCATGACGTAATCATGTTGGAAAGGTCATGCATGACGTAGGCAGAAGTACTGATCTAGTGTTTACAAAGTGTACGTCAAAGATTAAGTAAAAACAACGATGTCAGATGATTTTGAAGTTTTTCGCCCTGCCGTGGTACTTCCTCCTACGTCACGCGGGACCTTTCCAACGTGATCACGTCATGTGTGGAGCATCACAGAGCAGTGTAAGATGAGCATTTGTGGTTAAAAACATATATAATGTTCTTGTTTTTTTAGAAAATGTCTGATGGTTTCTCTAGATCAGACTCTTATTCCTCGTCTGGGATCATGTAGAGCTCTTTGAAGCTGCACTGAAACTGACATTTGGACCTTCAACCCGTTGAACCCCAGTGAAGTCCACTATATGGAGAAAAATCCTGGAATGATTTCCTCAAAAACCTTCATTTCTTTTCCACTGAAGAAAGAAAGACATGAACATCTTGGATGACATGGAGGAGAGTACATTTTCATTCTGAAGTGATCTAATTAGGGTGTAATCTGCCCCTCTATGACATCCCTTCACCTCGAGCTGCTGTAAATAAGCGTAGATATCCCGCACATATTCGCTGCACATCTGAGCATCGAGAGCATCAGCAGAGTCCACATCTGGAATGATGTTGAGCAGCAGGCTGGAGAAAGCCTGAGGAGCAGTGGCCGGATTCTGAAGATGTTCTGAGTCCAGAATCACTACATCAGTGTGTGGGTCCGGCTGCTGGAGTCAAACAGAACCGAAACAAGAGCTTGCATTTAAAGCGTACATCAATCTCTGTGACCCTACAAGACCTGCACTGGAGCACACTTCACCTTGACCGGCTCACACAGCCCTGAGGTCTGCTCATCTTCTGCTGCGCTCTTGGCTCTTGCCTTCTCCTTCTTCACACGTGCAGCTTTTGGTCTCTAATAAAGGAAAAGTTGTTTCACAATCAGCAGAAAGGACGAGTTCTGGGATCAACAGGACAATCCGCGACTACCTTTGGCTCTGCAGCTCTGTGAAGACCAATCAGATTAGACGCGTTTCCTAAAGGAGCTCTGGATCGGAGGAAATACGGCGCTGAAACCTTCTGCTTCACTGAAGCGTGCCTCGAGCTCGCCTGCGCGGAGAACCAGTGCAACAAACTCACATACTGATGACTAAATATTAATAATATATACCATTTCATATCGAATCAAAAGTGCTGCTTACTCGTGTAATTGCAGGCGACATTATTTTTCTCCCGAGAATAAAACTACAACACGAATAAAAACTAAAGTTTATAAGCGAAAATCTGCTAGTGAGCGACACTAATTAACATGATTGACAGCAGCTGATTTATTTCGCGTCTTTGCTTCAACCGAGCGCGCGCACTGCGCGTGACTGTGACGTTATATACCCCAATCACCCCAACAATACAGATTTTTTCTTATATAAAATGTTTATTAACATATTAACAAGTTGTTTTGATGGTTGAACTGCGTTGTTATGATAAGAGTATTGTAATTGGGCATTATTATTATTATTTTTATTTTATTTTAATTTATTTTTTTATACGAGGATTTTTTTGTTTGTTTTTTTTTAATAACACAGTTTATCTGTATAAAACTCACTGTGACACATCCTCAACATCAGCTGTCCATCAAAACATGTTGAATCTGAAAATGAGATCAGCAAGAGTGTTTGGCAGCTCTGAGAAATGACAAAAGAAATGACAGCAGGAGTCACAGATGACCTTTATATCTATATCTATATCTGTATCTATATATGCCTATATGTGAGAGTGTGCAGAAGATGTGCTTGCCTGCTTTATATTTCATAGGGTAATCTGAAATAGAGATACAACACTTATTTACTCAAACAAACCACACCTGAGACTGAAGGAAATGAAGACACACACACACACACACACACCTTTAGAATAAAATAATGAATGCACTTTTCATAACTTTTATGTTATTCTTCTTTTGCTTTTTCCAACAGCCTCAGATGCACTGTAAAAAAAAAATCCCAGTAAAATTTACGGGTAAAAAAACGGCAGCTGTGGTTGCCAGAACTTTACCGTAAAAAATACAGTAGCAACGTAAAAAAAAAAAAAATCCGTTAAATTTACGGTAAAATAACATATTTCATTAACTGATATGATGTTAATTTACCAACCTAATGAAGTGCTAATATCTGTTTTGTACCTTTATAATACACTGACAGTCACCAAACACAGTGGTGATGAGAGTCACATGATGAATCACAAGCTGAGGAGGACAACACTAATATATAGAAGGTGCACACAGTGTCATTCACACACACACTAAACACCATCATGGTAACATGCATGACATTTTAAAAATGCAATAAACATTAATTTAACAACATAAGATGTAACATAAAACCCTAATGTACATAGCTGATTAGAAAAAAATGAGAAAAACTAAGACTAAGTGTCACGCAGGGAATTGTGGGAATGTCAATTTACGTTTTTTCACTGTAAATTTTACAATGAATTATTATTTTTCACTTCCCAAAACTGTGAATTTAACAGTATTTTACCGTAAATTACATTAAATGTACCGTTAGATCTATTACAGTTATTCACTGTATATAGTACGGAAACTTTCTGTAAACCAATTGACAGTTTTTTACCGCAGCATTTTTACAGTCTTTTACTTTACAGTCTTAAAAAGTGTGCCATTATCAAGCGAATGTTCTCAGAATGTTCTGGCAAGGTTCCCTTAAAGTTATGAACAAACGTTCTTCCAGTAACATTAATAGAACGTTCGTTCAGTGTTATCTGGTCTTTAATAATGTTCTCAAAACATTATTTATACATCGTTCATGGAATGTTTTTCTAAAACATTTAAGTTGAATGTTTTTTTAAATTTTGCTTCTTGTTTCAGGACGTTCAGAGAACATTCAAAAATAATGTTCCCATGATGTTTGAAGAATGATACAATGAAATGTTTCTTTAACATAATGTTTTTTGAAAAAAATGATGTTTTCAACGTTCAGACAACATTCAGAAATGTTTTCATAATTTAAATGGTTAGTTCACCCAAAAATGAAGTTTCTGTCACATAATCCCTCATGTCGTTCCACACCCGTAAGACCTTCATTCATCTTCAGAACACAAATTATATATATGACTGTATATGACTCGTCCATAGAATATATAATCAACGCTTTCAAGGTCCAGAAAGGTAAAACAAAACAAAAATAACGACTTTATTCATCTCTGTCATTATCTTACGCAGGTGATGCAGTAACACAGTGAAGCTTCCGTGTTTATGTCCGAACGCCGGCTCAGTATTAGCCAAAGCTTAGTTCCTTTCTGGACCTTGAAAGTGTTGATTATATTGCTGTCAATGGAGTCATAAACCTCTCGTATTTCATCAAAAATATCTTAATTTGTGTTCTGAAGATGAATGAAGGTCTTACGGGTGTGGAACGACATGAGTGTGAGTAATTAATGACAGAAACTTCATCTTTGGGGTGAACTAACCCTTTAAGGGCAATGAAACATTTTTGTTAGCAGGGAAAGTCACTAAATCATCTCATATTTCCCTCATGAACTTTCAGAGTGTGAAAATATTCTGCATCCTTCAGGAAAGAGTCTGTCATTCACAGTGAGGCTGGTGAAGTCTGTATCAGACAAACACCATGAGTCTGATAAACGCAGCGGACCTTCATTCCAGCGATGATGACTGACTGACTTCATCAATAATTACACAGTGATATTTAAAAGTCCATTTGAATGTTAAAGCAGTTCTTCTGCTGCAATCTTCTGGGAAATAATTCACATATTTACCGTTTGAAGTCATTTTCCCAAATGTCAGGCGGAAAATAAATAAATAAATAAATGACAAACTGCCGAGCTGGATCAGATTTCCTAAAGGGGAATGAGGATTTTGGCTATCTTTATGTGCTCTAGTCAATCTCAGCGCTTCCATATCTGTTCCTAATTCTTTTATGGTTTCACCTTTTCACCTCTCCATCTTTTCTTGCTTTAAAGGCTTTCTCTTCCGCTCGCTCTGACATTTCACTGACGTTCCTTCTTGAAAGTGCTCTATGAATATGCAGTTTCTCGTCTTCTTTTCCAGTTGTTTCTTGCCAGACTTTCTCTGGAGTCATTTTCACCCTCTGACAGCTGTTGTGCATCCACATCTTCCTCAGCTGCGTCTGTCTGATGAAGGAGCTCTGGATCTGATGATCTGATGTCGGCTGAAGACACTGAAGTCTGGGATGGAGTGTACGAGGTTACGAGTATCTCAGTTAACTTTTATTTTGTTTCAAGTAACAGTTTTTTATGGTTCACAATAATAACCTTTCACCCACTGTTTTTCAAATACTATGTATTCAGACATCTGTGTGTGTGTGTGTGTGTGTGTGTGTGTTTGATAGAGATGGATCTCTGCTGCTCGCTCCAGTGTTTAGCCTCTGACAAATGAAACACACAATCTCTCTCTCTCTCCTCTGTTCTCCACGTCAACACCTCAATCATTATTGCAGCGGCACCGGTGTCGGTCTGACATCCCTCCATCGGCCTCATTGTGACAGCTTATATAGCAAACATGTGAAATGACATGAAAACAGTGTGAGAAAATAAAGAATTTGCAGTGATGGCTCAAATGGACTGAACATAATAAAATGGCTTTTAGTGTTGCTAGATATATATATATATACTGTAATCTACATGCAGGATTTCTCAAATTAATTTCCGAAGAAGGATGACGGAGATGAAATGTCTTTGCTAATTGCTCACCGCTCGTTTTAATCAGCTGCTCTCTCATGTCTGCGGTTCTAAAAGAAACCCATCAGAGTAAGAGAGAGAGTCAATGCAGGACAAATCAAAGAGAGATTGTTTCAATACCTCAATCGGTTCACTGAATGGAGAACAAAACATTTCAGATGAGATCTCAAACTGAACTCGTCTAATTGTTCCAACACCAAATTATTTGATCGATGGCATGATGTCCTAAGTTATAAGGACTTTTTAAAGTTGATATTCCATTATGTTTCCTGAACGAAAGATCAATGACATTTTCCTGTAGATTTTAAGATGGATATACTGCAGTTCTTCCTCCATATTTTTGACTCATTTTTCCAGCACAAATATCTAAATGTTCTTGAATCAAGATAACAGCATGTCATTATTGAGTCTTGTCAATAGATTTTCTTCTGAACCCACTGGCAGATATTTGTTATTGTTTTAAGCTTAATTCTGATACATTTTTCAGAAAACAATACTTATTTTGCTTCTTAAGTAATTGATTAAAGAATGTTTAGAATAATTTTTGCAGAAGAAATCATATTTTTTGCATCAGTATAAACATTCCCAGTGAATCAAACCCATGACCTTGATGTTGCAAGCGTGACGCTCTGCCACAGACCATCACTGTCGATGAGCCCCGGTTGTGTTTTTACCCCGATTCCTCTCTTTAGGGCTCCGGCTGTGAGATGTTGAGTGTCGTTCTTCCCGACGCTCCATTTTATTACACTGTGGAGTGATTACTTCCCTGGGTCGCCCTTGGTTAGATACATATTGATTAAAACGCTGAAGATACGAGCTGAACACACACACCTTGTAAATCCCCATATGCTCGTGCAGTTAATTAGAAAAGTAGTATATTTTCATAATGGAAGGCCACAGAAACGAGGACTCTGAGAAGCCGTTGGCTGATTTTGTGTGTAATCTGCTGTTGATTCACTGACACTGTCACACACGTTGTAACAGGCTTTTCTCTGCAGCATTAGTTGGGATTGCTGTAGTAATTATTTTGGCAGTTTCTGGTCTACATGTGCGGTGGAAGCTGGCGTTCAGAGATTGCAGCCGGCCGTGCCGAGAGACATGTTTGTGTGGCCGAGCCAAAAGAAAGCATTCGATTTTCCTCCTGGAGACACAGTGAGAATATAAAGGATAATCTCAGCTAGCAGGGAACGTTCTGGCAAAGTTATGAACAAACGTTCTTCCAATGTTAGCAGAGCATTCGTTCAAAGTTATCTGCTCTTTAAAAATGTTCTCAAAACGTTACAACATTATTTATTCATTCATGTTCTTGGAATGTTTTTTTTTTTCCCTCTGTAACATTTTATTTGGACATTCTTCTAACATTTTTAAATGTTATTCCTTGTTTCA
This sequence comes from Chanodichthys erythropterus, assembly GCF_024489055.1. Classification (NCBI taxonomy): domain Eukaryota; kingdom Metazoa; phylum Chordata; class Actinopteri; order Cypriniformes; family Xenocyprididae; genus Chanodichthys; species Chanodichthys erythropterus. The sequence goes on along the minus strand of NC_090227.1, from coordinate 651,998 downwards.
GAACATTCAGAGAACATTCAAAAGTGCCCATAATGTTTGAAGAATGATAAAATGAAATGGTGTTTTAGTTCACCCTAAAATAAAAGTTAAAGAGCACCTATTTTGCCCCTTTCACAAGATGTAATATAAGTCTCTGAAGTTTCAGCTCAAAATATCCCACAGATCATTTATTATATTTGGGTATGAGCAAAAACACGCCGTTTTTGTGTGTGTCCCTTTAAATGCAAATGAGCTGCTGCTCCAGAAGAGGGCGGAGCTTTAACAGCTCAACAACAACAAAGCTGGAGAATCTCACGCAGCCAAAATGAGGAAAGTGTTCAGCCTTACATTGTTCAAACCGGAGTCGACACTGATGGAGAGACTCAGGAAGAAGTTACAACTTTTAGACGTTTCTGAATGGTTAGTGGATAAATTGATGTAGTTGCTGTGGAGTTGATTCAACTCATCCACTAGCATGTGCCGTCATGTTCATCTTTTGTGTTGAATTGACCCTCGTTTGTGAAGCAGTCCGGCGTAAAATGACGGCATGACAACAACACTCAACTACAACAACTCTTCCTCTTCTTTAAAGCAGCCCAACATGGCCCCGCCCCCTTTGTTGAGTGTTCTCAGGGGCGGGGTTTATGTAAATTTTAGGGTTGGTGATGTCAGTAACCCAGGAAGAAGCTCGTTGTAGTCCCTACCGGCCGTTAAAAAGTGATTTCTGTAAAAGAAAATATCTCCTTTGCACTGAACTTTGAGCGTCGTTACTTTGCAGATGTTGTTTATGATCAAACAGCAACATTACACACTAACTAAAGTTAAAACAGTCAAATCATAATCAACCACCCCTTTAAGTCATCATTTACTCACCCTGGTGTTGTTCTAATGCCGTAAGCTGATCACAAAAGGAGAATTTTGTTCCGCTCGCACTCCTGCATGTAATGGCAGTGAATAGTGACCAACATCAAGCTTTAAAAAACAAAAACACGAGAATGAACCCATGCGACATGTATCGCATATTCCATACACCTAACTCAATGTTAAACAATCAACAGTTTACAGTCTTTTACGATCTTTTTTTACAGTGTAGGCAAATAAAAAGTTATTTTATCTCATTGTTTTCTCGCTCTAAAAGCATTACAACACTGTGTTATTGTACCTCTGAAAACACACAGCCTAAACTCACACAATAACATCCATTTCAGGACAGATTATCCTAGAAACATACGCCACATATTTCCCATCGCAGTCCAATTTCTCATCTGAAACCATTTCAAAACAATCACTGATCTGTGTGAAACGACACATGAAATAACGAGCCGTGTGTGTGATTGCTGAGGCACAGAGAGTCTTTAGGCTTTGTTCTGATCATATTAATTATGTATTGAGCGTTCGCTCGTGTTTTAATGTCCTGCCTGGGTGACTTTCTAGAACCTCTGTGATATATCAATACCTTGTTTGTCTTTTAATTAGGTATCGATTCACAGTTATAAAGGTGATTATTTTTGCTTTTTTGCCCGCGTGAGTGTGGAGTAGAAAGAACTCGTTAAAGATTTGCTTTTTATCATATAGAAAGTGTTTGTAAAAGCAGTGCTATCTGTATATAGTCTGTAGGTTTTGATTGTTTCTCCACTAGCAGTGCCTCCATGTGCTCGCAACCAGACTGTGCAGTCGAAAAAATGCCATTTTAATGAAAATAACATCAAAACTGCAACATTTACTTTCTAAATGCATGTTACTTATTGTGCATGATTCATTGGTGTGTCTCTTCTCTTCTCTGATGATGAGGGCGGGGCAACCTGTCACTCACATGAGATCCACCAATAGCAAACCACAACCATCCAATCAAAATCAAGCCCCGCCCTACATTTGTTCTTGTTCCTGAAGCGTTTCACTCGGATATACGGAACAATAGGGAAGAAAAGATGAGCGCAGCTTCCGACTTTAGAGTGCATTCCTGCTGTAGACTTAAAAAGTCACTATATAGTACCAAACATTTACCCCAAAATTTCACCTGACAGTCGAAAAATGTTGATTTCTGGGTTCAGTAAACTGGAAGCCATATAAAAGCTTTGAAGTGGTCACTAGAATCATCTGAAGATCAAATCATGAGTCTATTATCCAGGGAAAATCACCATGACAACTTTTTCGTCATTGCAATTTTATATTCACTGCTATGGAATATAAAAAAGACATAGACAAAAAAGGAAAAGTGCTCTTCAGCCGTGTGTGTGTGTGAGAGAGAGACAGAGACAGACCGTGCCCTGCAATCACTGGCCTGTGAATGATAAATAAGTAATTTCCTTGTGGCTTGTCAAGGCGAGAGAGCGGATCCGGCCGACTCCATGTACGCGTGGTTGTCGGAGGATGATTAGACACTGAGGATGATGGATGATGGTGGGTGAGACTCCAGGAGCCTCAGACCAGCTGCCAATTCACCGCAGAGATGACCAGCGCGAGGCTCATTAACCTACCCGCACAGGCTAAACTATTTATCACGACATCTGTAGATAAGAGCGGTGATTTTTATGTTGCTTGCTCAATTTCACTCCAACACGCCACCGACTAAATATGGCCGTAGTAGCGGCTCATTTTCTGAGAAGACATTACGGGCTCGATCGCTGTATCAGGAAGGGCTGCTTTAATGCACTTTTCACACCAGGATCTGCAGATCCATCTCGGAGGGCAGAATTGGAGCACTTACAGATCATTTCATTCCTCATGCATACAGTGTGCCACATGAAGTAGTCTGACGCTCAATCAGTGCCGACTGTGCCGGAGCCCATTTAGCAGCTAGTGAGCTGACTACTGAGATACCTTATTTCAGCCTAAATCTAATTTGCACAGCATGAAAGTAGAAAATAATCTCAGAAAGAAATCATCTAAGATGGTAGAAAACATGTTGATTTTATATATATATATATATATATATATATATATATATATATATATATATATATATATATATATATATATATATATATATATATATATATATACGGTGGCCGAGAGAGCTCAACGCGCTGCAAATAAAGAAAACATCTTCATCAGTTTGACAACACACGCGCTGCAAACTCCACAACACTTACAAAAAGAAAAACGCGCTGCAAATAAAGAAAACATGTGGAGTTTGCAGCGCGTGTGTTGTCAAACTGATGAAGATGTTTTCTTTATTTGCAGCGCGTTTCACCATTTGTAAGTGTTGTGGAGTTTGCAGCGCGTGTGTTGTCAAACTGATGAAGATGTTTTCTCATTTGCAGCGCGTTGAGCTCTCTCGGCCACCGTATATATATATATATATATATATATATATATATATATATATATATATATATATATATATATATATATATATACGCACTGAACAGGCACAACATCATGATGACCTTTGGTCCCACTTTTGCTGCCAAAAAAGCCCTGACTGGTCGAGACATGGACTCCATTAGACCCCTGAAGGTGTGCTGTGGTCCTGTTTTAATTTTAGTTTTAGTCTAGTCTTTGTGTCAAGTTGTCATTTTAGTTTTTATTAGTTTTAGTCTATAGTGTAGTATATATATATATACAGTACAGTCCAAAAGTTTGGAACCACTAAGATTTTTAATGTTTTTAAAAGAAGTTTCGTCTGCTCACCAAGGCTACATTTATTTAATTAAAAATACAGTAAAAAACAGTAATATTGTGAAATATTATTACAATTTAAAATAACTGTTTTCTATGTGAATATATAGTAAAGTGTAATTTATTCCTGTGATCAAAGCTGAATTTTCAGCATCATTACTCCAGTCTTCAGTGTCACATGATCCTTCAGAAATCATTCTAATATGATGATCTGCTGCTCAAGAAACATTTAATGTGTACAATTGTACAAAATATTTGTGTACAATATTTCTTTTCAGGATTATTTGATGAATAGAAAGTTCAAAAGAACAGTGTTTATCTGAAATCTAATCTTTTGTAACATTATAAATGTCTTTACTGCCACTTCTGATTGATTACATGCATCCTTGCTGAATAAAAGTATTAATTTCTTTAATTTCTTTTCAAAAAAATAAAAATAAAAATTCTTACTGACCCCAAACTTTTGAACGGTAGTGTATAATGCTACAGAAGCTTTGTATTTCAGATAAATGCTGTTCTTTTGAACTTTCTATTCATCAAGGAATCCTGAAAAAAAAAAAGTACACAACTGTTTTCAACATTGATAATAATCATAAATGTTTCTTGAGCAGCAAATCATCATATTAGAATGATTTCTGAAGGATCATGTGACACTGAAGACTGGAGTAATGATGCTGAAAATTCAGCTTTGATCACAGGAATAAATTACTTTGTCAAATATATTTAAATAGTACACAGTTATTTTAAATTGTAATAATATTTCACAATATTACTGTTTTTACTGTATTTTTAATTAAATAAATGTAGCCTTGGTGAGCAGACGAAACTTCTTTTAAAAACATTAAAAATCTTAGTGGTTCCAAACTTTTGGACTGTACTGTATATATATATATATAACACAGTGTATATCAAGATCAATATAAATATCCAAGTAATACATGAGTCTTCTTTGAAACACACCGTTAATCTGAAGTTAAACCTGCCTCCTTAGTTTTGGAACAGAGTTAATGTGTTTTCAGCGGCTGATGTTCATTAAAAGCATCGAGCTTCACTGTGCTGGAAATGACGAGGTCTGATGAGAAACACGACTCTCCACACAGGCCTGTCTGTCTCTCTCTTTCTCTTTCTGTCATTCGGCCTCAGAGACACAGAGACAAGAGCTCACGCTGTTTAGCAGTCCAGTGAGTAGGCAGTGTCATGGTCAGGACGATGTGATTGAAAATAATTAGCGCTGGGTGATGGAATGAGTCCGCCGGGACTCGTTCCAGCACAATATATTTAATTGAACTAAATGATACAGGAGAATAAATCAGCCGGCCATATCGAAATGTCCAAGAAATAAAAGAGCCAGACAGAAACTCGGCAGAGCATTCAGCTGTCATCTGCTCAGGACACCAGTGTGTGTGTGTGTGTGTGTTTCTGTGGGTTAATTGTCTTATCTTCACATCTCACCAGCCCAGAAAAGATCCGATGAGCTTCTCAACGACATTTTTTTTTTGTAAAGGTCAGGATCCTCAGAGATGGAGACAGCAGAGCCAGAGTCAATTAAGAGGTGGATGAGCAGCATCTGACAGACACACACGAACTGAAGCTCTGGATGTGATGGATGAGCGTTTCTCTTGGTCAGAAACAGTCACATTTATTTATTTTTTGTCTTCACTTGCACACACACACACACACACATAAAATGTATCATACTTCAAATCTTAAAAGTATATATTTAAAACAACTGTACATGAAGATGATTATTAATGAAAAATATAGCTGCAAGCAGCAATTAAGGGGCCAAGCTCAAAAAAGGCACAACAGGTCATGCCAACACATCTGAGAGCATCAGACTGACTGCAACAATGAGCAATTAAAGACATCAGTTTTGGCAAAATGACTGAAAAATCATAAATGCAGTTTATAATAATGATTTAATAATTTATCACATTTGACCAATAGGTGGCGCTGTGACTAAATTGATGTTGTGTGGTCAGAGTGAGGTGACGATGACATATGCAAAGTTTAGTGTCAGTATGCCACAGCTTTGCAGAGATTCAGCTTGAAGAGTCGTTTTTGCATCATGCCTCAACTTCGTTGCTGCGGTGTATGAAAACAGTTTGACGAATAGACTTGAATTCTATAACTTTATGTCAGGACAATCTGAAGATGATACAATTCGATTTTGGTGAAAATCGGACTAACAGTCTAGGAGGAGTTCGAAAAAGTAGGTTTTTAAAGAAAAACAAAATGTTGGATAGGAAGTTCAGCCGACTATGGCAAAATTTGGCAAAAGTTCAGCCGACTATGGTAAAAACAGTTTCAATACAATTTAGGTTAATATTATCAAAAGTTATTAGCATTTTTTAAAATTTCATAATAACTTTTGACCACAAGGTGGTGCTGCCCAAAACTTTTTGAATACTGTCAAGGCACAGTGGCGAAGACACATACCAAGTTTCGTAATGATACGCTAATGCATTCATAAAATACAGCATTTTAGCACAAAATGGGCGATATGGGAAAATTGGATATCATTCGACTCTGCATGGAGCCACGAATCTAACAAGATTTATGATTTTTGGACAAACCGTTCAGAAGTTATGAGCAAAAATAACCATTTTTGTATCTTCAGACCAGTAGGTGGCGCTGTGCCAAAATGTTGCCTGTTGCCTCAGGTCATGCCTGTGATGACACGTACCAAGTTTGGTCTGAATATGATAAAGCGTTGCAGAAATACAGCCTTGTGTCTATTTTCACAAGCACTCATTTGTTCGCGCATTTTTTGAAAACAATTTGAGAAATCGACTTGATTTCCACAACTTTTTGTCGGCATGGTCTGAAGATGATAGGTTCAATTTTTGTGAAAATCAGAGTAACGGCCTAGGAGGAATTCAAAAAAGTATTTTTTTGGTTCAAAGGTTAATAGCATAAACTTGAGTGTAACTTTGGACAGCTGGTGGCGCTAGAGGGACTGAGTTAGAGACTCCAAATTTGCTATGGTGACAGTTCAGACTGTCCTCTATCTGTGTGCCAAATTTCACGACTGTTACGGGGCGACTGAGATGAGAAACATGTGCAAAGCTTTATTCAAAAACATAGTCTAAACAGGCAAGTGTCTGACGATGGCTTACAGGTATATAGAGGGCAAGACCGAAGAGTAATCCGACAAACAGGCGTAGATCAATCAACGGCGAACGTAATCCAAAGGTTGAGGCAAACGGGACATTCATAGACATCATAAATCCAAGAGAATCCAGTGCGACAAGACAAGAGAAATCCAAGACAGGTGGATAGTCAGGAAACAAGACATGACTAGACTTAGAAATATTAACTCGGACGGGGAACTGGCTCTGTAAAGTAGCTACACGCTAAACAATACTCAGCCGTGACAGAGAGAAAAGTCCACTATTTGGACAGGGCTAAAGTCCATGGCTTATGTAGGGTGTGTGAATGGCTACAGCCATGTGTGTGTGTCAATCAGTGCAATGCATGATGGGAAATGTAGTCCGGGGTGAAGTGCAACAGTTAGTGTGGTGCAAGAGTCCATGCAAAACAAAAGACCCAGAACTGGGATCATGACAATAACTTTCCTGCAAGCGGTTCTATGGGCTGCCTTAGACTTCCAGAGCGGACCGGAAGAAGAAGAAGAAGAAGAAGAAGAAGAAGAAGAAGAAGAAGAAGAAGAAGAATGGCAACAATTACAATAGTTGCCTACGCACTGGAGGCTGAAGGTGCAAAAAAAAGTACAAAAAAAATTAAAATTTATATATGTTTTAACCATAAATGCTCATCTTGCACGTGCTTCCACTTTCCGTATTCTTCAAAAAGCTTATGCCGTATGTCCTACACCTTCCCTATTCAACTTACGGAAAAAAACGGAACACGTTCCTTCTAAAGCATAAACATTTGCATTTTTGATTGACTCTTATTCCTCGTCTGGTATCGTTTAAAGCCCTCTTGTGAAAGAGACATAAGGCATTATAGGTGTAAATCTGCTTTGAATCAATCTGTACTGTATAAAGCACGTCATAAATAAAGGTGACTGACTTTACTTCTTTTTCATAAGGCTGGCGATCATGTTAAATGTCCTGCTGAGAGAAACCAGCTCAAATTTCATTGCCGGTCCAGCCTTTCTGCAGTTTAGTGACCTGCTGTGCTGTTTGTTCAGTAAGACCATCATTATACATCTAATTGAGCGGCACAGTTGACGGTGTTTTGGTCAGCCGTCAGCGCTGCTGTATGTCCAGATGCTCTGCTGCAGCAATAAACACTTTAACCCTCAAATCTCTGCCTGTTTCTTCAGTTCGTCCGGCTCACCTTCCTCTCTCCTCTGTGCAGCTGTTCTCCTGAGATCAGACCTGTTCTGACTCGCACACGCTTCATACAAGGACACACGCACACGCTTCGGCTGTCAAACTGAACTTTTGTTTTGTACTCATACATTTTAATTGCCCTTAACTTGAAATATTTGAGTAAGCTACTTCACACAGTTAACTGTCTGACCCTTCAGTGACTAGTTCATGTAAGTAATAAAAGTATTATTATTAAGAATTAAAGTACACAAACAAATGACACAAGTAAATCAGATTATTTGAGCAAATATGACTTACATTGATGTTTGGTCTGTGTAAGTGTAGGTATGTTATTTTTAGTTACATATTTAAACAGAATCAAACAACAATTCACATCCAAACAAATTAACAATAAAAGTGCCATTTATTTCTGATTACAGAGATTAAAATAATAAAAAAGCTCTTTGATCATCTATATTAGTTAAAGACCATTAGAAAAACAACAGAAACTATCAATCAACTAAAACATTAGAGAAATTAAAACTCACACAAATCACCAGTGAATATATAAAAGCATTAATGTACATGAGATATGAATTTTATTCAGTATGCAGTTTGTTGTCCGTCTCTCAGGGTCTTCTTGATATACTGTCTCCAAAAACGATGTCCGGCACACATTCTTCCTCCTCTCCCTGATCCTGATCTAACTATATTCCTCTCATCTGAGCATCGTTTTTCCTCTCTCTCCGGCTCTTCTGTGTTTTTCTGCATCCACACTGAACTAAATCAATTCAAAGAGTCAGTTTCACTGTGTGTGTCCATGTAATGAAAGAACTTTAACACCTGATTGTTATTACTGAGGTTGGAATAAGCTATTTCTCAATATTTCAGTGACCCGTTAATTCAAAAGATGCTTTTCAGTTGTTTCAATATATTATATATAGCTGCTGTTATTGGAGAAGTAGAGGCTTTATAATATATGTTAAGGTTTGGAGCATTAGGTCTTCAGATCCATGATTTTGACACTGGATAAATCTGTATGAAGAGAAAATGTAATCATTTAGTGTATGACAGCAACATGAACTGTGTAAATGTCATCTTTGAGAAAGCGATTATTATTTATTTATTTATCAGAATCATGCTCAAATTCATAACCAAAACAATAACAATTATATTTGTATAAAAAGTGACATTTATTTATTTGTTTGTTTGTTTATTGTTTTTCTTATGTTTATAAAAAATTGTATCTAATCATTGCTTATATACGGAGAAACATATGCTTACATAAAAAGCACTTCTAAAACAAATAATCTATATTTGTTATAGATGATAAAACATTAAAACAATAAAAATGAGGAATTAAAGATGAACATAAGAACCTGAAGTGATGGTGTACTATGCAGTTTGTGGTATTTTTTGACCCTTTTGTCCATTATTCCTTCTGCCATACATTTGATTCCAGACGAAATAGCAGAACACCATTCCCATGATATAACCTATTAACTTAATAAGAATAAGAATAATAAAAATACATTAAATATAAAAACGTTACAAGCTATAAGTTTTATGTTTATTTGGTTTTGAGCACAGGAGAAAGATTTTTAAATTTTTTTATTAATTTATTTTTAAGTGTTTAACAGAAATCTATTAACTGGAAAAATTATAAAATTGTATTGTTTTGTACAATTTATTTGTACAAATATTAATTATTTGTTTTCCAGTTTCTTTCTATCTTTCGGTACTGTGTTACAGATTTATTATTATTCCATATAATAAATATTATTAGGTCTGTTGAATGACCATTTCATTTATTCTTCCCTGACAAATCTTGACATTCTTAGCATAGAGTGGGGTAAAAAAAAAAAAAAAAACACTTGGTATTTACCTTTGTTATATAAGTCACCCATAGTGTGCAGGAATATTTCCAAGTCTCATTTTTTCCTTCAGGTTTGCACCAACTCAAACAATTGGGATGAAGACTTGAATCACAGGCATAGTCTCCATTCCAAAATGTGAATAAACATGCACAATAATCACCATTAATTAAAAATATGCAGAACCATATTGCAGGTGGAATGAAGCTAAGCATACTAATAAATTTTTTATTGTTGTCTTGTTCTTCTGGTGTTCCACTGCTTTCTTCTGGTGTTCCACTGCTTTCAGGTGTTATAAAATTTAAAATGAGTAACATCATTACCCAAGCAAAGATAAGAGGCGCAAATAAGATGAAGAGTGCCATACACTGGTTCATCCCAATGATGCATGGGCATGAAAATTTTGTCTCGAAAATCACTTCAAAACCCATGATCAAAAAGCTCACTGGAGCAGCGCTCTTAAGAAAAATGTTGACGTTTGGATGAGGCATTTTCTCAGGTTTGTAAACAGCACAGGCTGCTTCTGTTCCTTCTGCTCTATGGAATGACATCCGATCCTGCAATGAAGTGAACACTAATCTGAGCGCACACAATAACTGAACTGATGATATGCTTGAACTTTTTGAACAGTATGTGCAAAACATATTCAGATTAATCTATCACTGAAATTATGATTATTACTATTTTAGACACATGTAAGTTTTGTTTTACACCTTAAAGTTTTTTTCATATCTTACTTATTTACATTTTAGATGCTGTCTTATGTCAATATACATTTCACTGTCAATCAAGACAACGACAAAAACCACACTGATTTAAACTACAATAGGATGCACCGCACATACGGGATCTTGATTCTCATGGACACCATCACTAGAACCAAGAATCTTCAGAGTCCTACCTTTCTGCACAGCAGTGACACAGACAGATCGCAGTGTTCTCGTTCACAGCAGAGAGACTCGCTCACCTGAAGAATCACACAAGTTTATATACTGTAGGATGAAGTATGGTCAAAGTTAGCATACAGCAATGTGAATGGTTCTACCCTTTTCTCTTTAAATTGGCAGATTTTATATCCAGTCAGCACATCTATTGCATAAGTTTTTGCCCGAGTACAATAGCTCAATATACTGCAAACGTATTGCTCTGTCTAGTTTTTGTTCCCCCTTCTCACATCCTCTTTTTCAGAACTCCAGAAGATCCTGTCTACTGAAAATATTCTTAAGAACACCCTCACATAGCTCACTTTTCTTTCTTGATAAATTGAATCTCCCACATAACCCCTGTTATATCTGTGTCAGCTTAAACCACATGTGTCAGGATAATAGTTAGAAAGTATAAAGTTAGGATAATATCCTTAAAAAACATTCTAAATGTGATCACTGGATCATCACTGGATTTAACTTTGGATCATCAGTTAGTTGGAGTAGTCGGGTTGGTTGAGTGTCACTCGCCTCTTTCTTTTTTATATATATTATATTTATTGTAGTATTTTTTAGATTTACAGACAGATGGACAGTACCATGACACAAACATGACAGAAACAAACACGACTACACACACACACACACACACACACACACACACACACACAAAACCTCCTTCAGACTCTAAAAAATGCTGGGTTAAAAACAACCCAAGTTGGGTTGAAAATGGACAAACCCAGCGATTGTGTTGTTTTAACCCAGCGGTTGGGTTAAATGTTTGCCCAACCTGCTGGGTAGTTTTATTTAAAGCAATTATTGTTTAAAAATTACTGTATTGCTTAATTAAAATTAACCCAAAATATGTTGGAAATGAACATTTATTAATGTTCAATGAATAATTATTAAACAATAAACATTTATTAAATTGCTTATTAATACATTTATATTAATAAACTATTAAACTATTAAATGTATATTAATAAAATATTAAATCTTATTAATAAACATTCACCTTTTGTCTATTATTGTTGCCTCTAATTGCATCTGGTTTTTAATTTCCCAACTATTTTGGGTTCATTTTAAGCTAGCCATAAAGCAATTTTTAAATAATAGTTGGTTTAAATAAAACTACCCAGCAGGTTGGGCAAACATTTAACCCAACCGCTGGGTTAAAACAACCCGATCGCTGGGTTTGTCCATTTTAAACCCAACTTGGGTTGTTTTTAACCCAGCATTTTTTAGAGTACAGTTAGATTCATGTTTGAAGACAGAGGTTAACAAAAATGACAAAAAAATACCTTTCAAAATGTATGGCAATTTTAAAAGGTAGATTACGCATTCAAATTTGGATCAATGTTGCCAAAAATTCACTTTTTTGCCAATTTACTGAATAACCGGAGAGTTTACTGATAGTTTCCAGTAGATTTAGTAAGGGTGGAATAGACTCTTCTGGGTTGCAGAGATAAAGAATAATATCATCTGCATAGATAGAAATTTGGTGATTTATTCTAAATTCAGAGGCGAAATTAGAGGGCTCTTTTTAATTGCAAGGGCGAGAATTTCAATTGCGATTGCAATAAGCAAAGGTAAGAGAGGGCAGCCCTGACGAGTGCCTCTGTGTCATTGGAATTGAGGTGACTTAAAATTAAAGTTAAGATTTAAAATGAGTAAGAACTGAGGATGTGGGATGGCCATATATCATCTTCACCCGAGAGGGAAAGGTATCACCCATATCAAATTCTCTAATCATAGCTAAAATATAAACGCATTCAATTTGGTCAAACACCTTTAAGAATAGCAATGCTAGCTTTAGATTCAAATCTGGTATATAAAATATTCATTAAACGCCTGACATTAGAAAAGGAAAAACGGCCAGGATTGGTCAGGGTGAATAATTATCCCAATGCAGTTATTTAATCTATTAGCCAAAATCTTAGTAAAAATTGAAAGAGCTATGGGTCGATATGATGAAGGGTCAGTTTCTTCTCTACCTTTTTTAAGAATTAGGGAAAATTTTGCATCATACAGGGACTGGGGGAGTTTGTGTTTGCCAAATGAATGATTAAACAACCTCAAAAACGAAGGAGAGAGCGCATGCGCAAATCTTTTATGAAATTCAATCCCAAATCCATTGGGGCTAGGCATCTAATATTTCCTCTGCCGTTATGTCCGCATTCAGAGCTGTCTGCTCTCTGCACCCCAACTTAACGAATGGAGAAAATTAGCTAATGCTGAGGGGTCCGGAAAACTCTTTGATTTGTGTAGTTTTTTGTAAAATTCTATGAAAATTCAATTTTATGAATTGCTCTTGAGGCTTGTAGCCCCCTCAGCTGGCGAGAAAGCAATTTGTCTGGTTTATCCCTGACTTTTAACAACATATTATTAACTTGGTTCGAGATAATCAAATTGTATTCCAATTTAAGTGCTGTAATTTCATTGAGCACATCCGATTCAGGCATCCTCCAGCCGAGTGAAACAATTATCAATTTCTATAAGGCGTTTTACCCTTTGCTTTTTTAGCCTGGACTCGTATGAAACAATGTGTCCTCTCAAGACAGCCTTTAGGCTTTCCCATAATGGCGAATCAGAAACTTTGCCGTATCGTTAAATTTGAGAAACTCAGCAAGTAACTCTGTTAATTGTTCACAAAATGTAAAAATCTAAGAGCAGAGCAAGATTAAAACGCCAATTGTCACTGGTGAATGATCGGAGATGATTCTATTGTGATGCTTCAATGATTTTACACAGGGAATCATTTTAGAGTCAACTAAAAAGGAATCTATCCTAGAGTATGAATTGTGAACTTGTGAAAAAAAGTATACTGCATGTCTGTTGGATATTTTAGTCTCCAGATATCAACTAGATCAAAGGAAGTATTCAAATCATTAAGAACAGTGGTAGAATTGGCCAAGGGTATGCCAGAGCGAGAAAGGAATCTCTCTAGAGTAGGGTCCAACACCAAGTTAAAATCACCGCCTATTATCAGGTGTGCGTTCAGAGTATTTGGTAAAAGACTAAAGACTTTGCATCAAAATTAGGTCCGTACACATTAAGCTATGTGACATGAATTGAGGGAAGTAGACCAGAAACAGTTAAATAGCAGCTAATAGGGTCACTGATAGTAGATATGTGCTTAAAAGGGGCTGATTTAACAAAATAGCTACTGAAACTGAATGGATATTAACCAGTGAAGGAGTTATACAGACACAAAACGCTAAACACGAGACAAAAAAAAAACCGACAAAACCACCAACCATCCCCCTTCCTTCAGCTTCCCCAAACGAATCCAGGAAAAAACCCTAATAATAACAGTGAAGCTGATGGGCAGCAAAAGGAGAAGAAAATGTGCTAACAAAAGTAACCTCTAACAGAGACTGCAGACACACCATCTGCGCTTCTGAGAAACGCGGTCATGCCATCTATGTCATGATGAATCACAGGAAGCAATTGCAAGTTATGAAGATTTATTCCACGAGAAACAGAGAGACACAAACAGTCATTTAATAGTGCAGGCTTCCAGTGACGCAGGGACTGAGATGATCCGTAGAAGGTGAATGAAAGTGACGAGAAGTGACGTGAAGATTAAATCCAAGGTCCAGACATGGAACGAACAACGTAGACAACCAACTGGAACTGAAGACGAGATGAACAGGAACTCCGGTCAGGAACAGACGAAAAACACTCACGACACAGGACACCAAACAACGATCTGACAATGGAGATGAGAATGAGTATATATAGGGTGAGAGAATGAGTAGCAGGTGATGAGATGATGAGCGGCAGCTGGATCCGCTGATGAGCCGCATGGCCTGGACACGCCCACAAACACACTCACACACACAAGCACAAACACACCCACAGCTGTCACAACACAGAGCACGCGACAAGAAGGAAACAATGTATCTGTGAACCGTGACAGTACCCCTCCTCCTAGGAACGCCTCCTGGCGTTCCCCGACTCCCTTACCTGTCGATTGTAATCATCGAGAAGGGTGTGATCCAGGATGTCTCTGGCAGGAACCCAACTCCTCTCCTCCGGACCGTAACCTTCCCAGTCCACCAAGTACTGAAATCCACGTCCCCTCCGCCTTGAGTCCAGAATACGGTTGACCGAATAGGAAGGTTCCCCATCTACGAGTCGCGGCGGTGGGGGAACCGGAGCAGGCGGATTAATATCGGAATGAAAAACGGGTTTGATCTTGGATACATGGAAGGCGGGGTGAACTCTCCTGTACGCTGGAGGAAGTTTGAGGCGGACTGCCACCGGACTAATGATCTTGGTGACAGTAAACGGACCAATAAATTTGGGAGCAAGCTTATTAGAGACGGATCGGAGAGGAATGTTCTTAGTTGAAAGCCACACTTTTTGACCAACGACGTATACGGGAGGCCTTGACCGGTGGCGATCGGCCTTGGCCTTGGTGCGCTCCCTCACATGGAGAAGAGTCTCTCGGGCTCTCGTCCAAGTGCGGTGGCACCTCTGGACAAAGGCGTGAGCAGAGGGGACCGCGACTTCGGATTCCAGACTAGGAAAAATAGGTGGCTGGTAACCTACGCTACACTCAAACGGAGATAGGCCCGTGGACGACACTGGTAAAGTATTGTGTGCGTACTCCACCATCGAAAGTTGCTGACTCCAGGAGGAAGGATTCTTAGAGACCAGACATCGCAACGTTCGCTCCAAATCTTGATTGGCTCTCTCAGTCTGGCCATTGCTCTGGGGGTGAAACCCTGAGGACAAACTAACCGTCGCCCCCAGCAACCTACAAAACTCCTGCCAAAATCTGGACACAAACTGGGGACCTCTGTCAGAAACCACGTCTATCGGGAGGCCATGAAGCCGAAAGACGTGGTCAATGACTGTAACCGCTGTCTCCTTGGCTGATGGTAATTTGGGCAAGGGTATGAAATGAACCGCCTTCGAGAATCGGTCCACTACGGTCAAAACAACCGTGTACCCTTGGGAGGGCGGGAGGGCGGTGATAAAATCTAGCGAAATATGTGACCAGGGTCTCGAAGGGACTGACAGCGGTTGAAGCAACCCATCCGGGGAACGATTGGAAGTCTTGCCAACGGCACAGGCTGAGCAAGCCAATACAAAATCGCGGACGTCCCGAGCCATGAGAGGCCACCAAAATCATTGCTTGACTAAAAACTTAGTTCGACTGACTCCTGGATGACACGCTACGTTGGAGCAATGACCCCATTGAATGACCACGGACCGTAGTTGCTCCGGCACAAATAAGCGGTTCGGTGGACACTCGGGCGGAGGCGTTACCCCTTCTAGAGCCGACTTGACTCTCGATTCGATCTCCCATGTGAGAGTGGAGACCACTAATGTCTCAGGTAAAATACACTCGGGAGTAGACGGGCGTTCGGAACGATCAAAAATACGAGACAAAGAGTCGGGTTTGATGTTCTTAGAACCCGGGCGGTACGAGAGTGTAAAATCAAAACGTCCGAAAAAAAGTGCCCACCGAGCCTGCCTGGAGTTCAACCTTTTGGCAGTTCTGATATATTCTAAATTCTTGTGGTCGGTCCATACAATGAAAGGCACCCCAGAACCCTCCAACCAATGGCGCCATTCCTCCAAAGCCAACTTGACTGCCAGCAACTCCCTATTACCAATGTCGTAGTTGCGTTCGGCGGGAGACAATCGATGAGAAAGAAACGCGCACGGATGCATCTTATCGTCTGAGGAAGAACGCTGGGATAACACTGCACCTACCCCCACCTCTGATGCGTCGACCTCTACCACAAACTGCCGTGATGGATCAGGGGCAACAAGAATGGGGGCTGAAACGAAGCAAGCCTTCAGTTTGGCAAACGCAGCCTTGGCTGCGTCTGACCACCTGAACGTAGTTTTGGGAGAGGTCAAGGCAATCAGAGGCGAGGCTAGTTGGCTGAAGTTGCGAATGAACCGCCGGTAAAAATTGGCGAACCCCAGAAACCTCTGTAGGGCCTTACGGGAATCTGGACTTGGCCAATCCACCACAGCCTTAACCTTCTCAGGATCCATGCGTACTCCCTCAGTCGACACGATGTACCCTAGGAAAGGAACAGACTGTGCATGAAAAACGCATTTCTCCGCCTTGACAAAAAGCCCATTCACTAGCAACCTCTGAAGCACTCGTCGGACGTGCTGAACATGCTCCTGGAGAGAAGAGGAAAAAAATCAATATGTCGTCCAGGTAGACATATATGAACTGATCAACCATATCTCTCAGCACGTCATTAACGAGTGCCTGGAAGACCGCTGGGGAGTTGGAAAGCCCAAACGGCATAACCAAGTATTCAAAGTGCCCCCTAGGGGTGTTAAAAGCGGTCTTCCATTCATCCCCCTTCCTGATGCGAACCAAATGATAAGCATTTCTTAAATCCAATTTTGTGAAAATGGACGCTCCCTGCAACCTCTCGAAAGCTGAAGACATTAACGGCAAAGGATAGGTATTCTTTACCGTAATGTTGTTCAACCCCCGGTAGTCAATACAAGGTCGCAGGGACCCGTCCTTCTTCCCCACAAAAAAGAACCCCGCCCCCGCTGGAGAAGAGGAAGAGCGGATGAACCCAGCTGCCAGTGAATCAGAAATATATTTCTCCATAGCCTCCCTTTCAGGAACCGAAAGTGAATATAACTTGCCTTTAGACGGAGACTTTCCTGGCAATAAGTCTATAGCACAGTCGTAGGGACGGTGCGGAGGAAGAGAAGCAGCCCTAGACTTACTGAACACCTCCTTCAGGTCAAGGTACTCAACGGGCACGTTAGACAGATCCACTGCTTCCTCCTGTAAAACAGAAACAGAAACGGACGGACAGGCAGAGACAAGACAAGACTTATGACACTGCTCGCTCCAGGCCACGATGGAGTTCTGGATCCAGTCTACCCGGGGGTTGTGTCTGGTGAGCCATGGGTGGCCAAGGACAACGGGGGTCTGAGGGGAATCAAAAATGAAAAAAGAAGTCTGTTCTGTGTGATTTCCGGCGGTGATCAGGGTGACGTTCTCGGTGCTGTAAAAAATAGTGGGGAGAATCTGTCCATTGAGTGCATGCACGGCGATACTGTTGGTGAGAGGTTTGAAAGGAATGTGAAGTCTTATGGCGAGAGATTTATCCAAAAAGTTACCCTCAGCACCGGAATCCAGGAGTGCACTGCAGTCGTGAAGATGATTGGACCATCCCAGTCTCACCGGGAGGAGGGTGGATGTGGTTGAGGGCTTTCCGGCGGAGATCCCACCCGACAGTAGCCTCAAACTTACTGCCGGGCTTGCCCCTTTTAACGGGCAGTTGTAGGCGAAATGACCGGCTCCACCACAGTACAAACACAGTCCTTGGGACCTCCGCCTCTCCCGCTCCTCCCGGGAAAGCCGAGCTCGACCCACCTGCATGGGCTCATGATCTTGAATGGGGCTGACCGTGTCCGCGCTGCTGGAGCGAATCCCCTCCGCGCTCCTCTGGGCTGGAATCCTTCGCTCGACCCTGGTCAGCCGAGCGTCCACCCTGAGCGCCAGGTCAATGAGTTCATTAAACGTAGCCGGAAGGTCCAGTGTGTAGATCTCCCGCTGAACACGGTCAGCCAGCCCATGCAGGAACATGTCCCACTGCGCCTCCTCGTTCCAGTGGCACTCAGCCGCTAGTGTACGAAATTCGATGGAATAGTCAGACACCGACTTCTCTCCTTGACGAACTTCCGCCAACTGCCTGGCGGCTTCTCTCCCAGCGACCGACCGGTCGAACACCCTCTTCATTTCCGCGGCGAGTGACTGGAACGAGGCGCAGCATGGGTCCTGATTCTCCCACACCGGCGTCCCCCAAAGAGAAGCCCTCCCCGTAAGGAGAATGAGCACAAAAGCCACCTTACTCTGTTCCGTATTAAATGTGCGGGGCTGTAGAGCGAAATGCATAGAACAACGTGTCAGAAATGCTCTACAGAAATTAGGTTCACCTGAGTAGGCTTCTGGCACCGGAAGACGAGGTTCGGGACTGGCGGCGTTCTCTGGTGTAGGTGGGAGGACGGCCGGTGTGGGCGGCGCAGCGGGACCACGGAGAAGCTGGAGCTGTTGGGTGAGCTCGGACACCTGCGTCACTAAAGCCTGCACAGCTCGCCCGGTTTCATTCAGATTTCTCTCCTGGGAATCCATATGACGCATGTTGCTGTTGATAAACTCCTCTAGGGTAGTTTGCTGGGCGCTTGCTGCTTCCGTAGCATGGTCAGATTGTTCTGTCATGATGAATCACAGGAAGCAATTGCAAGTTATGAAGATTTATTCCACGAGAAACAGAGAGACACAAACAGTCATTTAATAGTGCAGGCTTCCAGTGACGCAGGGACTGAGATGATCCGTAGAAGGTGAATGAAAGTGACGAGAAGTGACGTGAAGATTAAATCCAAGGTCCAGACATGGAACGAACAACGTAGACAACCAACTGGAACTGAAGACGAGATGAACAGGAACTCCGGTCAGGAACAGACGAAAAACACTCACGACACAGGACACCAAACAACGATCTGACAATGGAGATGAGAATGAGATGAGTATATATAGGGTGAGAGAATGAGTAGCAGGTGATGAGATGATGAGCGGCAGCTGGATCCGCTGATGAGCCGCATGGCCTGGACACGCCCACAAACACACTCACACACACAAGCACAAACACACCCACAGCTGTCACAACACAGAGCACGCGACAAGAAGGAAACAATGTATCTGTGAACCGTGACAATCTATGCTTAAAATGTATTGTGCGTCTACATGAGGTTGCGTGGTAGGTGTTTAGTGTCGGTAGAAATATTTATAAAATTCATAAAAAATCAATAAAATCAAACTGTTTACTGCAAACTTCACCTGATTTTTGTTATACATGTTCCCAAGTACCACTGTGGTGAATTTCATGTTCTTTTACTGTTTTATTCCTCAGTCCTTACAATATGCTCGATCCATCTCTTTTCACCCAATTCCATTCTGATCATCCAAATCGTTCTGCATCTGCTAAAGAGACATTCATATTACATTCCAAAACAATAGGTAAATCATATTTAAGAAAGTAATTCGTCAAGACTTTGGCATGTAATTATTAAAGAATAAAACAGTAAAAGAACATGAAATTCACCACAGTTGTTCTTGGGGAGATGTGGACCAAGAATCAGGTGGAGTTTGCCGAACACATATTGATTTCATATTTTAGTCTCAAAATTTACGTGCAAATAAAGCATAACGTATAATCTGAACAAATAACATAAATGCAAAAGTCTCTTTTTTTCTTTTTTCTTTTTCTGAAAATATACTCACAACCTCCTATAATAGGCCGCCAGTAAACAGAAGGAATGATGATTTAAGTCCTTCAGCCATGGTAACAACATCGAGAAAAAGTCCTGAGCAGTAGATCAAGAAGGTTCTTGTTCAATGATGGTGTTCACAAAAACCTCAGCCTCCGAAACTGAACCAAAGATTGGTACCTGGGTGACAATCAGACGTTCAGGGAACAGCATTCTGAATCGAATACCGGCCTCCTTCAATTTCTTTTTCGCTCAGTCAAACGCCCTTTGTGAGATCTGGGAAGATGGAGATTTGTGTGAGTGTTGCCGCGCAAGCCGAAGGATCGTCTCCTTGACCGGATAGTGATGTATCCTCGCGATCAGAATTCGGGGACACCCTCCTTCCGCGAGTAAAGGCCCGGTGCGATGTGCGAGGTCAACCTTAATCCCCCCAGGAAAGTTCTCGGCTCCTGGAAGGGTTGGGAAGAGTTTTTCCACAAACTCCGTTGGGCGACCAGACTCCACGTTCTCGGGTAGGCCGACAATTTTAATATTCTGTCGTTGGGAACGGCCCTCGAGATCATCCTCTTTAGCTTGTAGGGCCTTATTAGCTGCTGGGAATTCCTGACAGGAGGCCTTTCTTGGGTTTAGCCTTCTTCATAGTTCACCCATTTACTCACTGTCATGTCATTCTTAATCTGTATGACTTACTTTCTTCTGTAAACATAATTTGAGAGATACTATACTGTATTTTGTCCATACAATGGAAGTCAGTGCTCACTGGTTCCCAAAATTATTCATAATATCTTTTGTGTTCCACAGAAGAAAGAAAGTCCTGCAGGTTTGGAATGACATGAATTTATAAGCACACACACACACACACACACGTACACAAACAACACCCTCTGTCATCAGTGTGACAGGAATACAAATGGTCGTCCCTGAAGCTTAAAAACCCTGATGGACCCCACACACCCTTTCCAATCTCTCTCTCTCTCTCTGTGTGTGTGTGTGTGCCCAGCTCTCAAGGACGGCCAAAGACACTGCCTCTGGTGTGAAGAGACTGATTTCCACGCCTCGGAACAAAATGATGGAGGACTGAGAGAGGGAGACGGAGGAACAGCAGTGTGATTAAACTGTTACAGTTCGTCTGTTTAACTCCTTCCCTTTAGCCTTCTTCAGGACGAAAGCTGCGCTGCTCTTTTCTTCTCTATTGTGCCGTATATGTGAGAGAATCGCTTCAGGAACAAGAACAAATGTAGGGCGGGGCTTGATTTTGATTGGAAGGTTGTGGTTTGCTATTGGTGGATCTCATGTGAGTGACAGGTTGCCCCGCCCTCATCATCAGAGAAGAGAAGAGATGCTGCAAGAGGAAGATATTCTGATTCAAGATTACCAGAACATGAATTTAAAACTGATAAATCATTTAGAATAAACTCTGCAATATTCCATAAAAAATAAGAATTGTCCAGTTTGATTTCATGGTGACTTTAGCGGTCATTTTTCTGCTAGTCTAGCATTAGAACGACCCTGATGGTTAAACAGCAAGTTTTTACCCGTTACCAGTAAATGAACATTAAAAACAGTGATTGTTATTTTGGATTGGGAACTGAGAACCAGTTCTTACTTTGAACCGGATTAAAGATGTATGTTTAAACTTTTCCATGAAAATCTGCGCTTTTTAATTCAAGGGAAAGTTCACTTAAAAATGATCATTCAGTCATGATTTACTCACACTCATGTCCTTCAAACCTGTAGAAACAAAATTACATTAAACATCACATCATTTTGACACATCTGCTCCCATAACTTCCACTAACATTCAACGTTATATAAATGTTAGGACAAAACGTTCTTAAAGTAATGTTTACGGAACGCTCTTATAATGTTGTTAATATAGTTAATATACATTCTCGTAATGTTGGGACAAAAAAACATTGTCTGTCAGAACATCCTTGTAATGTTGTTATTATTCGCTGAATGTTTTCATAATGTTATCATAAAACATTTGTTCATGGAACGTCCTTACAATGTTATCTTTACTTGATGAACATTCTTTAAACATTGAGAGAAAACGTTCTCGGAGCGTCTTTATGATGTTATTAATATTTGCTGAATAAAACATTGTGAGAACAATTTTAATTAAAAGTCTTTAGAGAATTGTGTGTCCAAATTAAAGTCTTTTTTTACACACATGGTTTTAAAGTAGCTTTACAGATACTTACAGATAAGGTTTTCAGTAATGTTTTGTTGTGTTTTAAAGTAGTACACTTATTCTGATGTGCTGACTAAAGTGCATGATTATAATTATAACCATATTGATACTTGATATTACATTTAACGTTACTATATTTTAAATGCACTAAATTCCAACTTCATCATTACAAATGCATTTAAATAAATGACGTTAATTATATGTAGTTTACATCAATGCTTGTCAGCAGTAATATTTCAAAGACAGAAGCATATTCAAGTGGGTCAAAAACTCTCTTAACTTCTTCAACTAACTGCATTTAACATGAATTTAAACTGTTTTCATTTAATTATAAATGCATGCAATTAAGTGTCTGAAAACATTCATTTGGCACTTAATATTATTTTAAAGTATATTTTTTTCTGCAATAACTACTCTTCTTTTTCACAAGGGTTTACTTTGGTCAGTGACTGCACTGACTGGACCGAACATGCCCAATTTCATTTATCATCATATTCCCCAGGGACGATTTTGCCCTTAATATTTTAATGCTCATTTTATTCCAGCCAGATGTCTGTCGGAGGCCTGATCAGCCTGCGCTCGCGCCGCCACAGTTGATGGTTTTCTTCACAGTGCAATTCTGGCCAGCTGAGATAAAGTTTTGGAACACTGTGAAACTCATACGGGTCTGAGTTTGTGCAGAGAAAGCAGTAAACGTGTGAGAGCTTTATGTATCCGCTGTGATTAAACAGCAGAATTCAGTGTCACCCATAATGGATCCAGCAAACAAAGAGAAAGACTGGAACGGACAGGAGAGGTCCTGCATCTCGTTTCCCCAATATTACCTGTCTAGAGACGGAAGTAAACCTGCCAGAGGCTTTCAAACCCCCCATATAGTCTGTCTAAAGCATAAACCCCTCCACTGCAGAGAATCAATACATCTGCAGCCCGTTTCAGAGCAGACGCTCAAGGACGTCCCGTCTAACTGCGCCGGAGCTTCACATTATGCTTTGAGAAACAAAGGAGCGTGAGGTGAGCCACTGAATCAAACGGGCCGGTGTTTGTGTGTGTGAGGAGGAGGTAAACGACCCGGCTTAAGTGAGTGTTTACTGGGTAAACACGCAGGACGGACGGGTGGGAAATGCTGTTGACTCGGGATTAGCGGCAGAGGAATATCGTGATTGGTCAATACACCTGCTTCCTCCTCACTAAAGGTCACTCGTGTTGATGGAGAGACTTCGATTCAGACGTCAACATCAGAGAAACACCACAGGTCTATGAGTGTGATGCGGTCTCCAGCGGTCTGGAGGGGTTTTTGAAGGTCTGAAGGAGTCTTGTAGTTCATATGCTCTGTATGATGTGTTAACAGAGAGATCTTCTGTGGTTTGTTGCAGCTGACGCAGGAATGATTTTATTAAAGCTGATGTAGCCTACTACATTATTTTGATATTATCAAAACACTAGCTTTTCCAATAACAACCTGCATTTTCCAACAACTCAGCTGACAGGTAATGTTCTCAGAACGTTCTGGCAAGGTTCCCTCAAAGTTGTGAACAAACGTTCTTCCAGTAACATTAAAAGAACGTTTGTTCATAGTTATCTGGTCTTTAATAACGTTCTCAACACATTGGCATGGAAACTTTATTTCTGAAATGTTTCAGTTGGATGTTTGTCTAATGTTTTTTAAATGTTGCTACTTGTTTCAGAACGTTCAGAGAACATTCAAAAATAACTGCATAATGTTTGAATGGAATGTTCCCTTAACATTTGCATAGCTGAAAAAAAAAAAGAATAAATCTAGACATTTTAACATTCAGAAATAACGTTAAATTAAACATTAATAGAGAAGATATTCCAATAACAAGCTATTTTTTGGGGGTCATAATGCTCAGCTTTATTGAGAGCTGGTTCATTAAATCTATTTGTACTTCATACATAGTGAAATGACTTAATGAAAAGAAAATTATGAATATTATTATATATGTTCCCATGATTTTCATACTTCAGTGCTCAAACGAACGATTCACCATTGCTTTTAAACACTGAATCTCTTTGTTATTGAACAGAATTAACCAAATTAGGGACAGTGTGTATGAAAATGTGCTTAATATGTTTTAAGAATGTTTTCCCAATGTTCCCATTAAGTTATGAAAATGAAACATTCTGAACTTTTTCAAAACGTCCAGTTTTTTAAATGTTTTAAAAACATTTTTTTTTTCTTGGTTATGTGAACATTGAGGGAACATTTCATTGTATCATTCTGCAAACATTATGGGAATGTTACTTTTGAATGTTCTCTGAATGTTCTGAAACAAGTAGCAACATTTAAAAAATGTTACATGAACCTCTAAAACATTTCAGAAAAGGCATTTCATGAAAGATGTATAAATAATGTCAATGTGCTAACGTTTTGAGAACATTCATAAAGAACAGGTAACTTTGACATTACTGGAAGAACGCTTGTTCATAACTTTGAGAGAACGTTGCCAGAACGTTCCCTGTGAGCTGTGTGTTTCCCATATGATTGGGTTGTTGTTAGTCATGCCGGCATGACATTTCGTTCAGTGCCCCTCTCATTAAAGTGTCACTAACATTTAAAGCAGACAGAGTGCAATCGAATGCGATGTGAGATATATGAATTTTGTATTGCATGATCTCCTCTACATATTTCTCCTCCATCATCTTCCTGTCTTCCATCCCGGGAGCTCCTCTTCATCCTCTCTTCAGTATCTTCACAGCAACTGTGGACATTCTTTGAAACAAGTGAAACTGAATCATATGGTTTGGTATATATAATATACATTAATATTTGCATATAATAAATATTGAACTGGTTTGTGTTTATTTCACACTATTTCATTATAGCTTTAAACATGTGATCATTCTTATTATCAGAATAGATTTTCCTAGATTGATTTTCATAGTTTCAAGCTTGAAGGTTTGGGTAAATCAATAAAATCTATAAGCAGCTCATAATGAAAAATAAATGATGAAGGAATGAAAAAAAAAAAATTACCCAGTTTCAATGTGACCTTCATAACAAAACAAACAAATCTGTCTCAATTTTTCACTGTATCCTCTATTATTTTATGAGGCTGAGCATGGCCTGCTTTTTTTATTAAATACATGTTGTGTCTGTTTATATAATTGATTGACGATCCCTGTGAGATTTCCACTCAATCTGTGCACATTAATGAGAGTTTACAGCAGCCTCCACCTGCACCGGAGCTCCGGGAGAATCCGCATTGTCATTCCGCCAGCAGTGCGTTTCTCTCGGCTGCCCCCGCGAGCTGCAGCGCAGGTAGACGCCGCATTAAGTAGGTCAACAGCGCAATCGATGGGGTGAGACGCGGCCGTGAGCGCAGCAGTCCAGCGCTCTCTAAATTGTCTTCCAGCGTCTTCCCTCCAGAGAGAGCAGACCTTCACAGCCGCTGTAAAAGCTGCATGCCCGCCTCACTCTCCCAGAGTCTCTCCCTCAGGACGGAGCAATGTCACAAACTCTGGCATTTTTATAATCAATTTAAAGTCCCGGCTGCGAGAGCTTCTCCGTGTTGCTAATCCCAAAGTGACTTTTAAGACTGAACTGCGAGGAGGATAATCAATTTTATACAGAGTCCTTCTCAGAAAGACACGAAGATGGAGAGAGCGGGAACGGGAGGATATTGAAGAACGTGACGAACTTGGAGTGATGATGGCATAGGTGACCACATTTTACTAGATTAATCAACGCTGATCAACATAACCTCAGGGACGTCATACATCCATATTGCAACAGTCAACAGTTATTGGAGTAACAAGAAAGCAACACACCTGATATTGCTTATATACAACAGTTCAATAAATGAATCGGTTGAGTAAATGATTCAGTGACTCATTCAGACAGCTATGGCAAGCCGTTTTGACTTTTATTCATTCTCAGGATATGAATTCTTGATATCAACAATTCAATTTTCACTAGTTAAAAAGATAATTCTTGATATTAGGAATTACATTTCCACTAGTAACAAAGTTCATTTTTGATATTCACTAGAATTTTCACTAGTTAAAATGCACATTTTTGATATCAATAATTATATTTCCACTAGTAAAAACTATAATTCTTGATATCTGTAATTGTATTTTCACTAGTGAAATGTCACCAAAGGCTGCCATTCAAATTCAGTTGTTGATATCAAGAATTGATTTCTTACTAGTTGAAATTCCAATTTCACATATCAGAAATACAATTCATACTAGTAAAAATAATTTTTGATATCAAGAATTCAGTTGTCACTAGTTGAAATGTCAGTTCTTGATATCATCAATTGACTTGGTACTAGTAAAAAAAGTTAATTTTTGATATCAATAATTTGATTTTCACTAGTGACAATGTTATAGTTTCTCATATCATGAATGTGATTGTTACTAGTAAGAAAGCCATTTTAGATATCTGAAATTATATTGATATCAGAAATACATTTTCAGATATCAAAAATGAACATTTTTACTAGTAGCAATTCAATTGTTGATATCAAGAACTGACATTTCAACCAGTGACAACTGAATTCTTGATATCAAAAATTCACATTTTACTGTAATTATTGATATCAAAAATTACGATTTTTACTAGTAAGAATTGTATTTCTGATATGTGAAATTGAAACTTCAACTAGTAAGAACTCAATTCTTGATATCAACAACTGAATTTGAATGGCAGCCTTTGGTGACATTTCACTAGTGAAAATACAATTACAGATATCAAGAATTATAGTTTTTACTAGTGGAAATATAATTATTGATATCAAAAATGTGCATTTTAACTAGTGAAAATATATCAAGAATTATAGTTTTTACTAGTGGAAATTCAACTGTTGATATCAAGAAGTAACATTGTTACTAGTGGAAATGTAATTCCTGATATCAGCAACTGAATTGTTGATATCAAGAATACATATCCTGAGATGTGAATAAGATATCCTGAGATGTGCCATAGACAGCGGGCCTGTTCCAATCCAACATTTTTGTTCTTGACTATTTGTCTACTTACATGATGTATTTTCTGTATTCCACCCAAGTGTTCAAGTGGGCATGATTGATCACCCAATTTAGGCTGCGTCCCAAATGCCACACTTCATGTGAACTTTCAGTCTTGTGGACTTGGCCGCTGCATGCGTGTCCATCTCTGCACCAATAAAATCTACCAATTCAGCAGCAATATTAGTAAAATCCTTTATGTTTTATTAGCGATTAAAATGTAAGGTCTAATAAATCAGTTGAATGAATGATTCAGTGATTCACTCACTTGTCGGAATGATGTAATCGTGTGGAGAGAGAAAACAATCCCCACCACTGACTGACAGCCTGTCTGGAATACTGTTTCAGAAATAAATATAAATATATGTGTTCTTGTGCATCAGCCATGACATCACAGACACCTATAAAGGCTATTGGTTATTTTAACGGCAGGACCAAAGTGCACAAGTTAATCAATCAAACTGGTTTGGTTTGAGTCAGTCAGAGGATTATATCTGAGTTTTACAGCAAGAAGGCCAGAGACAGCAGTTATCAAGTTATTATAAAACACAGACTTGACATTCATTCAGTCAATCAATAATGGGACAGAAAAAGGAGTTTCTCATCAAAGAAACAGTGATTTTAGAGCCATGGCTCAAGAGGCATTTATTGATCAGTCAGGGCTGGCGAAGAAATTGTTTTCGTATGTGTCTGTGCATTTGAGTCTGATGATGTAATACCTCATGCAACTGAGCCAATATTCAGAGTCAAATCTGATCACAATATAGTGTAAGCTCATAAACGTGCAACAGAAACGTTTCCAATTAACTAAAGTCATGGCATCAGGACTCTAATCTGGCCTGAAAGCCCATTTGCAAGCTTAACTCATCTGGCATGATGTCATTATTTCAGGCAGCAGCTGATCACAGCACTTCTCTTGGTCTTAGATTCACTTCACACGTTTCCCAAAAGCTCTTGCTTTGTCGTAATAAATGGGGCTGCGATTGCTTTTAGAGTATAAATCTGTGTTAGAAGGTGATTTGGCTGGGAAGAACCACACAGGCTCAACCAATAGTGTCATTTTTTTTTTTTTTTTTTAATCAGTTAGTATGTTTTAGTTTGGTGCTTGCAGGAAATTAATGTAATGACAAGACTGATGGAGCCACAAAAACATGCAAAAATACAAACATTAGGACACTTAAAGGGTTAGTTCACCCACAAATGAAAATTACTCATTCCACACCCGTAAGACCTTCGTTCATCTTCAGAACACAAATTAAGATATTTTTGATGAAATCCGAAGGCTCAGTGAGGCCTGAGCAATGACATTTCCTCTCTCAAGATCCATTAATGTACTAAAAACATATTTTTGGAGAGGAAATGTCATTGCTGGCTATTTCATCAAAAATATCTTAATTTGTGTTCTGAAGATTTTAAGGTCTTATGGGTGTGGAATGGCATGAAGGTGAGTAATTAATGACATTATTTTCATTTTTGGGTGAACTAACCCTTTAAGCATACGCGCCATTATCACATTCAGTCCCTCGTGACTTTCATTGTTGTGAGTTCATTGTAATTACAAGATTCCATCTTTTAAAAAGCGTTCACGTCCTTGTAGAACTTGCAACCTGGGAATTTTCTGAGAGCTCCTGCTTGATTCATTAGGTGTTGATAGTGTTGCCATTGAATGTGACGTGTTGTCGTCTCAAAGTTAGGGTAATTACGACATGGTCTGAATGCAGCAAATTCCCCGGATTCCAGGTGTGAGTGCGTACGTTTACGTCTCAGCATCCTTCCCTCACAGCAGCACACACACATTCACTCTGCTCTCGTCCTGATGCAAAGTGACACATGAAGTGCAGCTAATTGAAAAGCCTTCTGGCACCTAATTTCACCCGACAGCAAATACATTTTTCAGTGTTTCGCTTCTGCCTCGCAGCTCATACATACTAAAACAAAAACATTTCCAGCAAACAAGGCGGCAGATATTGATGGATCGACCGCGAGATGCTTTTATATGGTAACAGAGCATGTGATGGCATACTAGGCTACTACTTTAAGCCATGAAATACACAGAACATCATGTTTTTGACCCTTCGAGATGAACACAAAACATCAGCTATTAAGTGCTTGCAAAAAGTTTTGATTTCCACCCGTCACATCATTTATTATTTACTTAATAATAGTGAACATTTTAAATGACATAATAAAAAGGAAGTGACAGTTTTGGCTAGTTCTGCTGTCACTTCACATCAGCAAGTTGTTTCTTTTTCATGCTTGATTTGTAAATCATAACAGATCCTCTCTGGCACAGACACAATGATGGCGACAGGTGTAAAATCAACAGTTTATTGTGTGAACGGCAGGAACCGACACAATCGCAGGTGAGTAGAGACTTTTGCACTGGTGATTCTTGAATGAATCGTTCTTTTTCTCTGTTGTTAACCTTACCTTGATAAGAGAAAAAATATGTCCTTTGGGTCTGAATCAACAATAGGGGACAAATATTTGATGCATATCGAGGTATAAAGGCACATAAGCTCGACTGAGCCGGACAGATGACCTACAGCTGGATAATGATTCATTCTGGATATATATTCAATAAACTATGAGGGATGAATGTGAGATTAAAGAGAGAGAACTGACGCCCTGAAACTTTAATGGCTCGCTCCTGAGGATGAGCTTTTGTTGAAGAAAACGTACATGAGAAAGAGAAATATTTCCACATAAGAGTGTGTTGTGTCCGGGTTACAGATGCAGAGCGACGTTATTGTGTTGCAGATCGATTGAAAAACCAGACAATCGTGCAAAAGTCAACTATCAGTCCTATTGAGATTCACAGGTGAAGAACAAAGAAACTGAATTGACTTTTATTGTTGCTGTTGTTCTACAAGGAGCCTGGGGAAGGAGAGAGAGAGAGAGAGAGAGAGAGGGTAAGTCATGCAGAACCACTTTAGATGTACAATATTTGTGTCATCAATCTCTCAGGAAGAAAAAAAAAACTTAATATGAGTTTAGATGGAAAGAAAAGCAAATGGTGCTGACCATGAAATGCCAGATTGCTCACTGTCGTAGCCGTAGATCTGTGCAGCACTCGAACGACAGTGTCGTACTTTCACTTGATTCAGTTCTAGACATGCATGCAAAAATACTAATAAATACAGAGAGAATATTTGTTGTAGAGTAAAACTTATTAAAAGCTTTCCCTGCACGAGTGTCAGATAGAATTTCAGCCTAATTTAGTGACATCACGGGTGTTTTTGACTCTATATAACATATACAAAAAATCATAAATTAAAACATATTAATAATATCATAAAATGTGCATTTGAATAAAGTGCATTTTTATGTATTTTGGAATAATTTGAAAGATCCAGACAGAAAAAGTGACCACTGACCCACATGCATTATAGACTGATGCTGCTGATCTGAGATCAGATTTCACGCGTTCGGTGACTCCGGTGACTTGACCCTGAGGTCACAGATCTGTGTTAGAGCTGACCTGGAAACATCACCTCCACCCGAACCCAAGGGCTCTTAAAGGAAGAAAGACTTCATTTCATTCCTAACACGAAGCTTCAGAAGAATACAGAAGCGAATATACAGGCATATGGACCACTGCTTGATTCTCATGAAAAACACCATGTGTAATGAGTTAATGGAGGAGAAGATACTGAAACCAACAGGGAAGCAAACATTAAAAAAGGAGAGGAAGGAGCTCCTCAATCTGTCACGTCACTATAATGCTGACGGAGTAAGAGAAGGTGGATGAGAGAGAGGATGGAGGGATGAAGGGAAGCGTGCTGGGACTGATGAAGTGCTCTGCCGTGTCTTAATGAAGGCCAGCATCTGGACCACAGCGAGAGAGAGAGAGAGAGAGAGATGCATTACTGAGAGCCGCTGGAGGAAGAAGAGCAGACGGTGAAGCTTTAAAGAAAATCTGATTATCCACATAAGCCCACTACAATCTATATCACAATGTGAATGCCTATACAGTTTACTCTGATTTATGGCACCAAATGGGAGACAAAAAGGCCATTTTTTCATATGCTATAATGCAAGATGCAACTCTTTCAATGCTTATTATCATTTCAATTGATTTAATGCAAAATAAATAAATAAATAAATAAATAAATCACTGTGGAAATAACAATGAACTCAATACAACACACAATAATTATGGAAGCCTATTTCTGCCACAGAATGAAAACAAATCACACTTTTGAAAATCATAATTGACATTAAAAGTCAAAATTATCATGACATAGTCACATTTATGAGATGAAAACTCAAAGATGATGACATACCAACTTAAAAAGTTAAAACTGACATACTAAATTGAAATTATGACTTAAAGGGCACCTATAATGTCTCTTTCACAAGATGTAATATAAGTCTCTGGTGTCTCCAGAATGTGTGTGTGAAGTTTCAGCTCAAAATCCCCCACAGATCATTTATTATAGCTTGTCAAATTATTTGGGTGTGAGCAAAAACACGCCGTTTTTATGTGTGTCCCTTTAAATGCAAATGAGCTGCTGCTCCCGCCCCCTTTCCAGAAGAGGGCGGAGCTTTAACAGCTCAACAACAACAAAGCTGGAGAATCTCACGCAGCCAAAATGAGGATTGTCAGTAACGGTGTTCAGCCTTACAAAACGTCTCAGGTTACGCATGTAACCATGGTTCCCTGAGAACAGGGAATGAGACAAAAATGTCAAATGTAGGGCAATTACGATAAGACTTCAGAAATGCAAACTAAAAACTCGTTCCAGTGTTTCTAAAACTACTTTGTTACCTGAAGTGTGTCTCTTTGAGCGTCACACGCCATCCACATGCAGTTTCAGAGAATGTGATGTGCGTAGTGTGATATATTTGCATTAACATGAGCCGAATCACAGCGTTATAAGGACGCATTTCTGCAGTGTGAGAGCTGCTGTATAGTTGATTATGAAGGATGCCTGTGAAGCTGTGGAGGCTAAAGGCTAACAGAACACCAGATAAACAGCAGCCAGCGCTCCGGATAAGCATCTTATCAGCACAGGTGAAGTGTGAGTGTTTACTTTCCCAGGTTTCCCACTGCATAACTGACTTCACACGCCTCCGACTCAACGTGTTTATATGAGTATGAGGAAAGGAAGGAAATGTTAGGTGGCCCTGATCAATCATTCTCCAAACAAATAAGGGAAGGATACACTTTGAAAAGGAAGTGTTGTGTCTTATTTTCTCAACTTTTCCCCTCTGTGGTCAACGTTTAGTTCATAAAATAGAAAATACTATGCTACACATTCAATACGGTACACATGAGTGTACTTTTGCATTCTGAAAGCAACTATACATTTGCATTAAACATCAGGCTCTTTTACCTCACAAGATCAAGGAAGGCATGATTCCTCAAGATGTGACACTTATGAGCAAGTTTATTCATCCACATTCACCTTGACTGAACCTGAACTGCTTCAGTATTTCTTCCTTCATAACTTCCAATCATGCTGATGCAGAAATGCTCCATATTCATTCACAACCCTTCATCTTAATAGATGAAGACTCTTGCCTCGCTTTCACTTGTCCATAAAACATGTCATATCCTCTATTAGTTTTCTCCAAGCGTCCCAGACCGAGACACCTAATTTCCACATACGTATGAATTATGCTTTCAAATGGAGTAGCCCGGAAGCATCCGCTGAGGAATGTGTGCAGCAGGATCATCAATCAGCACATCATTCAGGGTCTCTCCTCTTCTGTGGGAATCACACCTAGAGAACTGAAGCAATCCTATTAAGCACACAAGCCTCCCTCCAGACCTTTTCAATAGGGTTCATCAGGACACTGCAGGCCATCTCTCTCTCCTTTTGTCTTTCTTGAGGGCAGATATATCTTCTGCGGGGAAGAAGCCCCCTATATAGAGAGCTGCATGCTCCAGTGCTTACAGAGACAGATGGGCCGGGACAGGGGCATGGTGTTTCGCTGTACGCTGAGGGCTGACAGCATTACAATAGATATATACAGTGTATTATTAAAGGCCCTCTTGCTGTGCGCTCTTAAATGCATGCAATGCACACGCAAACATCTGTGAGGGATGCAGAGTTTCTCCTAATCCTTTATTTAAAAACTAACAGGTAGAACTACTGAGGAGACACCTGATTTGTTGGGAGCTTTAACATACACAGCGATCCGAGAACTTTAAAGCCGCTTTGGGCAAAAATCTGAGTTTGTGATGTAATGAAAGTAGTGACAGATTTTCTCCGTATTGTGATGTACAGATTCCAGTGACAAGCAATTTGTCTGTCCATTTTTTTCATATGCTATAATGCTAGATGCAACTCAGCCAATGCTTATTATCATTTCATTTGATTTAATGCAAAAAAAAAAAAAAAAATCTTTTGGAAATATATCTGTGGCTTTAACACAGCAGTATCGTGATATAGGGAGAGTGTAATAGAAACGCTATAATGCCTAAAGAATAGGATATTACTGTATTAATTTCCTGGGGGAAAGTGATGAGTTACAGTATAAATCACAAAATAGGAAATAACAATGAACTCAATACAATACAATAATTATGGAAGCCTATTTCCACCACAGAATGAAAACAAATCACACTTTTGAAAATCATAATTGACATAAAAAGTCAAAACTGTCATGACATAGTCATATTTATGAGATGAAAACTCAAAGATGATGACATACCAACTTAAATTTACATACTAAATTGAAATTATGACTTAAAGGGCACCTATAATGCCTCTTTCACAAGATGTAATATCAGTCTCTGGTGTCTCCTGAATGTGTGTGTGAACTTTCAGCTCAAATTACCCCACAGATCATTTATTATAGCTTGTCATATTTTTTTTTGTTTTTGTGTGTGTCCCTTTAAATGCAAATGAGATGCTGCTTTCCAGAAGAGGGCGGGGCTTTAACAGCTCAACAACAACAAAGCTGGAGAATCTCACGCAGCCAAAATGAGGATTGTCAGTAATGGTGTTCAGCCTTACATTGTTCAAAATCACAGCCAATCAGAAGAGATTGTGGGCGGAGTCTCACTCGCAATCAAATCAATCCAAAATCAGATTCTGTATCCTGAATTCAAATTCAATGCAAATTCAAAAGGCAATATTTAATGCAATGTGACACACAACTGGCTGAACACATATGAGGGTCCAGTCCGGTTCGGTGTTCATTAGCGAGAAAAGCACCTGAAGTGTCTGTCACTGCTGTAATGACTGATAGAGGCCTGGCAGCTGTATTAACACTGAGAGTTCAAGCTCAGCATCTATTTTCCCAGGTTTTCCATTATGCTTTACTCCACAGGGATTCATTAACAATTAATTAGTATTCGCCGATGGCCAGTGGAAAAGAAAACAACTAGAAGTTACAGCTCACAAAGTCCTAGTGAAGCATCAGCTGTGGGGAAAGTTACGGAGGAAGGAAGAACAGATTAGATAGGCGACAGCTCGCTTCTTGATTTAAATTGCTTTTCTTGCGCACGCGAGCCTCCCTCAGTGACCAGCCTGATTGGGCCGAAACCTTTCTGCCATGATTACCGCCAGAATGAGAGCATGAAGCAGAAGAAGGGTTTTCATGGCGGAGGGAGCTTGTTAAAGGAGGCTCCTATCTCACATGCCAACAGGGCGTCTATTTAAAACAATCAGTCGAGTGATGTTTCATCTCCATTCCTCTGCATTCATGCACACATCCATGCTGTTGCTGGAAATATCAAGCTGTGCTTCCATGACGACAGGCCGACATCAAAGCGAGGCTTTTGAAAGCGGGATTTATGTTTTATAGTCTGAGTCTTGCCAATGCGTTTCCTAAAGCACTCATGATGTCCACAGCTGAATGTCAAGTGTCTCTGCCGTCATGAACCGAGAGACAAGTATATGTGATCTACAACAGTTAGCCAGATTCATCTGGCAACCAAATTCACAGATGGAGTCAGGGCCATTTTCTTTTTCTTTTTTTTTATTTTGGAAAATGCAATGCAACGCCAATTGATTCCCTGGGAATGCATGAACTGATATACATCTTGAATAAAAGCAAACTTGGGATAAAAGCATCTACCAAATGCATAAATGTAATTTATTGTTCACAATAACACGCCGTTATTTCACGCCGACTTTAAAATCACGAACATTTTGACAGCGTGTAGTCTAAACGAGTGCAGTGAGAGTGGAAACAACACACTACACGACCTTTCCATAGTCATTTCCATAATGAAGTGTTTGACTTATCTTGCGCTGCACGTGTGACCGTTCTGTACAAACGGATTGCTTATTATCCCAGTCCAATGACGTGAACCGTGACCGAGCTCTGACATGATCTCAACAGATGGAGATCTGAGTCCTGCTGTGAGCTGACCGGACGCAGGCTTTGATGAACGTGACGTAAATATGGCTGGAGTGGCTGTAATCAGGCAAGAGCTGGTTAATTCAGTGCTATTGTTGGGGGATTTTTCAGCATAGTAATACACTTCTCAGGGAAATCAACCTGCAAATGGTTTACTTGCTGTGGCCTTCACATAATATAGGCCAAAAAAATGCAAATTTCAGTGTTAAAGAGGTCATGAACTGAGAAATCAACTTTTCCTTGAGTTTCTGATATATAAGAGGTCATAAGAATATCCTGTTTTCAGAACTGAAAACTTCACTGTTAGTCCAATTAAAGCTTTTATTGACACCAGATCCAGAGAACGACTGATCCTGGAATGTGTCTATAGATGGTGAAACTCCGCCTCTGCAGAAGAAATCAACGCCTACTTCATCATTGCATGCGTTAGCTCCGCCCACCGGTGTGTCAGTGAGATGAGGAGGAGAGAAGAGCGATACAGGACTAAAATAACATTACCTTTCAAAGGATCCTAATGCAGGAATATGCTTATTTATTTTCAACAATGTGAATGTCTCAGTTGAGCTTTATTTATTTGTATTCGGTTCATTTCACTGTGGATTCTTTGGTAAATCAATTTCATTTCAGCGCAAACAGACTATTACGTTAGTAATGCAACATCATGTCAGTAACTGTGTTCATTCTAATGCCTGATCTGATATTAATGATTCATGTACAGTCAGATGATCTTTATCTGTGTGTCAGTAAATCAATCCAGTGACTAAACGCTCAACTTCATGTTGTTTCTCTTATTAGGATGAAAATAATCTGTAAACGGTGATTAAATTATATATAGAAAGTGATCAAAGGATGCTCCCTTTACAATCACTGGAGCTGTCAATCAAACAGAGTTTATCAGTGACTGAGTTCTGGACTATTCAACAAATCTCTTATTTAGATTGAGTTTGCACTGTTAGTTATGATGAAAGCATTCGTTAGTGTGCAGAAATTGAGTTTCAATAACAAGATCACTGCTTTCGTGATCTCAACAACATGTCTGTGATCGACTACAATGTTCATCACTGCAACCTTTCATGCCACGATCTAAATATAATGCTGTAATTAACACTTTTCATGATTAGGTAATCTTGAGAACTGTAATAGCAAAATGTGATAAAAGTTTTCGAGACAGTAATAGTACTATTTCATATGGAAAGATGTCAGCCAATCACAGCAGTGGGCGTTTCCACTGAAGTCTCACAGAGACACGCCCCTTAAAACAGAGCGTTCAAATCAGAAGCTAAAATCAGGGTAGGAAAAATGCCTTTTATTTCTAAATTATGACTATTTTATGTAAAAAGCATATTAATATTATAAGTGCACCCCAGGAAACATTAGAAAACAATAAAACAGTGCAGTTAATGACCCCATTAATATTTAATGTTGTTCAATTCTAATGATTTAATGTTTGTCTGATGGTGGACATGTTTTAACACTTGTTATTTGCCATTAAATTAAAAATTATTATAGTTTATATGTAAAATGTAGAGTTTTTGACCCACTTAAGTTAGGACTTCAGTACATCTTTATATGTATTTTTTAGTTACTTCTATTGTCTTTGAAATATGATTAAAGTTACTGCTGAACATACTGAAAATGATCAATAAATTATCATTTTAATGTTAAATAAATGTCATTTATTTAAATACATTTGTAATGATGAAGTTGCTTTTAAGTGCACTTCTTTTTCATGAGGGTGTACATATAGCCAGGGGAGTCGGTCAAAGACCATATCTTCTTCTTCTCAGTGGACGTGCAGACATGTAATTGGACACTGACCACATTAAAACCAGGTCTAGCTTCATAGTCTGGATTCATAATTACCCAGCCACCCCTGCAGGTTATGCTAATGAGCGCTGGCCCTCATAAGTAGGCTATCTATATGCAGAGTCTCCTGTAATGGATTTGCTCATTTATTACTGTTAATGTGTTAATGTTCACTGATGAGGAGGGGAAAGAGATGATGATGAAGATGACATCACTTATAAGAACTAGATCCGCTCTGAGACAGAGATATTTATTCACGTTACCAGAGCTTTTAGACACACATCAGGTTTTATGACTGATTGTTGTCATTCTCGTTCAATATCTGCGGTCGGCAGCGTCTCATTCTTCATCCTCACACACACACACACACACACACACACACACACACACACACACACACACACACACACACACACACTGCAACAGTCCATTTTTGAGCACTTAACTGTATTTCTGTGGTTTATCTGCGGTTCCTTCAGCTTGCCGTTGCTCCCGGATGCCAGCCCATTTCCCCTGAAACCAGAGATGCATTGTGGGTAATAAAGGGCCATAAAGTGCATAAGTGAGAACCTGATCCACGGAGTCAGATCATGGCAAAAGCAAGTCGGATCGCACACATCAGATCCCTCCGGCTGGACTTCAGATGACATCGGTGGAAGATTGATGGAATGAAGGACATTAATAGAATAATGGCAGAAGATTCACTCAGAACTTTTTTAAAAGACGACCTGGTAAAACCCAGTGAGAATCACATGAGGACAGAGGAAAGTCATTACGTGCGGTAGTCTCGCGGGAAATAAGAACAGAGTATCCGGTTTACACAGTGATATGAAGCGCTGTTATACGTCTATCATATTCTAATACACACAGAGAAAACATTCATCTCAGTGATTCACATTCAGCTCCGGGAACTACAGAACATGGACTGCTTTATGATCTATATTCAATAAACAAGAAGTTAATACTGTACTGTCAGTTACTGTAAATGCATTTAAAGAGAGCACACTTTCAGGATTTTCTTGACACACAAATATGCTTTATTTATTTATTTATTTATTTATTTATTAAAACTTTTACTTTATCCCTTTCATGCATGAATTATGATAACCTCAGTCAAAACATGTTTCCTGTGTTTTTATTGCTCTTATAGGGCATGAAAAACAAGATTGGAAATGTTTTTTTTTTACACATATTTTTCTGGGAGATTTCCAGATGTCCACTTGAGTAGACAGCATGTGTTTATGGTTTAAACTGAAGAGATACTGTATTAAACATAATAAAGTGATAACAACAATATTGTGTGTTTTAACAAACCAATCAATAAAATTGTATGAAATCATGCGAAAACGATGAAATATATACAAAAAATATAAATGTGAAATATTGCAAACGCAATTGAACTTCACGTATCTGATGGAATCACGTCCTTGTGTTCTGCATCAGAGATCCCTAAAACCTCTCGAGGTAAAACTGGAAACCCAATTCAGATGCTCCCTGCAGTGTTCCAGAGTATCTCGATTTACCCTTATTAGTTGATAATTCTGATTATGTTCAAGATGGACACGTTTCTAACATAGTTCTCCTCTGAG
Organism: Chanodichthys erythropterus; assembly: GCF_024489055.1. Taxonomy (NCBI): domain Eukaryota; kingdom Metazoa; phylum Chordata; class Actinopteri; order Cypriniformes; family Xenocyprididae; genus Chanodichthys; species Chanodichthys erythropterus. The sequence continues at coordinate 613,145 of NC_090227.1, read as the reverse complement.
AAAACCTAGCGATCAGGTGTTTTCAATCTCATCTGAAATGAGCAGTGTTTGGGGTAATGCATTACAATCGTATTACTTTGTGATGTTACGAGTAAAGTAATGCATTACAAGTAATGTATTATGTAATCGGATTACTTTTAGATGTTACGAGTAATGTATTACAAGTAACGTATTATGTAATTGGGTTACTTTGTGATGTTACGAGTAAAGTAATGCATTACGTATTATGTAATCAGATTACTTTTTGACGTTATGAGTAAAGTAATGCATTACAAGTGACGTATTATGTAATTGGATTACTTTGTGATGTTACGAGTAAAGTAATGCATTACAAGTAACGTATTATGTAATCGGATTACTTTTTGATGTTACGAGTAAAGTAATGCATTACGTATTATGTAATCAGATTACTTTTTGATGTTACGAGTAAAGTAATGCATTACAAGTAACGTATTATGTAATCGGATTACTTTCTGATGTTACGAGTAAAGTAATGCATTACAAGTAACGTATTATGTAATCGGAATACTTTTTGACGTTACGAGTAAAGTAATGCATTACAAGTAACGTATTATGTAATCGGATTACTTTGTGATGTTACGAGTAAAGTAATGCATTACAAGTAACGTATTATGTAATCGGATTACTTTTTGATGTTAGGAGTAAAGTAATGCATTACAAGTAACGTATTATGTAATCGGATTACTTTGTGATGTTACGAGTAATGCATTACAAGTAACGTATTATGTAATCGGAATACTTTGTGATGTTACGAGTAAAGTAATGCATTACAAGTGACGTATTATGTAATCGGATTACTTTTTGATGTTACGAGTAAAGTAATGCATTACAAGTAACGTGTTATGTAATCGGATTACTTTCTGATGTTACGAGTAAAGTAATGCATTACAAGTAACGTATTATGTAATCGGATTACTTTGTGATGTTACGAGTAAAGTAATGCATTACAAGTAACGTATTATGTAATCGGAATACTTTTTGACGTTACGAGTAAAGTAATGCATTACAAGTAACGTATTATGTAATCGGATTACTTTGTGATGTTACGAGTAAAGTAATGCATTACAAGTAACGTATTATGTAATCGGATTACTTTGTGATGTGACGAGTAAAGTAATGCATTACAAGTAACGTATTATGTAATCGGATTACTTTGTGATGTGACGAGTAAAGTAATGCATTACAAGTAGCGTATTATGTAATCGGATTACTTTTTGATGTGACGAGTAAAGTAATGCATTACAAGTGACGTATTATGTAATCGGATTACTTTGTGATGTGACGAGTAAAGTAATGCATTACAAGTGACGTATTATGTAATCGGATTACTTTGTGATGTTACGAGTAAAGTAATGCATTACAAGTGACGTATTATGTAATCGGATTACTTTGTGATGTGACGAGTAAAGTAATGCATTACAAGTGACGTATTATGTAATCGGATTACTTTGTGATGTGACGAGTAAAGTAATGCATTACAAGTAACGTATTATGTAATCGGATTACTTTGTGATGTTACGAGTAATGCATTACAAGTAACGTATTATGTAATCGGAATACTTTGTGATGTTACGAGTAAAGTAATGCATTACAAGTGACGTATTATGTAATCGGATTACTTTTTGATGTGACGAGTAAAGTAATGCATTACAAGTAACGTATTATGTAATCGGATTACTTTGTGATGTTACGAGTAAAGTAATGCATTACAAGTAACGTATTATGTAATCGGATTACTTTTTGATGTTACGAGTAAAGTAATGCATTACAAGTAACGTATTATGTAATCGGATTACTTTGTGATGTTACGAGTAAAGTAATGCATTACAAGTGACGTATTATGTAATCGGATTACTTTTTGATGTGACGAGTAAAGTAATGCATTACAAGTAACGTATTATGTAATCGGATTACTTTGTGATGTTACGAGTAAAGTAATGCATTACAAGTGACGTATTATGTAATCGGATTACTTTGTGATGTGACGAGTAAAGTAATGCATTACAAGTAACGTATTATGTAATCGGATTACTTTGTGATGTTACGAGTAAAGTAATGCATTACAAGTAACATGCATTACATAATCAGATTACTTTTTTGATGTAAAGTAATGCATTACAACTAACATGCACAACATAATCAGATTACTTTTGATCTAACCAGTAAAGTAATGCATTACAAGTAATGTGCATTATGTAATTAGATTACTTTTTGATGTAACAAGTAAAGTAATGCATTAAAAGTCACATACATTACTCATTACGCTTTTGATGTTAATGTAAATTACATTCTAATAACAATGGCCTGCCACTTGGTGGCAGTGTATAGGATGATGCACTAGTGTGGACTGTAGAGGTTGATGTGCAATCAAAACCCATGCATATGCTAGAAATTTTTTTTATAGCAATCCACTGTAGTAACCTCTGTGCATGAAAGGGTTAATAGACTTTCATTTAATTGTAAATAACATGCAATTAAGTGTCCAGAAATATTACATTCAAATAATCTCTTAAAATACATTATTTCCATAATAAATACTCCTTTTTTAAAGTATATGTAAAAGTGTACTTCTTTTGCACAAGGGTTAAAAAGATGTAATGCACTTATCTCATGTGATATCCTGATTGTTTCTTGGTAATTCATTTCCAGCATCCCATACACCCAAATATCTACATTCATAACATTTACAAATCCACTAACCCATTTATAACGGTAATAAAAAGCTTTTTAATACCATTGAAATGATCTCAATAGCATCAGGCCTCTTTAGCTCAAGGGATCTTGGGAAAAACTCTCTAAACGCAAACAGAATTACAGATGGATGGGCCATTAATATCGACACTGACTTCCAGCCGGTGGAATTGAATTGCCCCGCCAGCCGTTTACAGTAATGTATGCATTCTGTCAGCTTCAGCAGGCCGACCATGAATACATCGGAGGCACATTTATGAAAAGCAACAAGCTGAAATGCCTGAGAAGGTCACTCCCTGGATGCTGCGTGCCACAATTACGTGGCTGTGGAAATGCTGATTTGCTAATTTGTAATGTAGCGAAATGAGATTCATTCCTGGAGGGGAAAATGTCACTTGAGTTAAAAGAGCAGAGAATGTGGAGACCTTAATGTCTGCTGGGTATATGAACCAGAGTAATCATGGGTCAGAATGAGGGATTAAACCTCTATATGCTGTTAATACAGCCTCACAATAAGATATACGAGGATATATAAATAAGATGTATCAGATATATGTTCTGCCTTCTCTCTATTGATTCTATAGCCTCAAATATAGGCTACTTTATAACAATTGCTGCTGCAGTTCACTTAACAGCCACCGGTGTCGCTAATAACAATGCTTTCTGAATTCTATAATATCAGTGTCATGTGATTTCATTTGATGTGTGTTAAATTAGGGCTCAGATCATGAGATGATGTTGGGAAGAAACATCACGTCTGCTCCAGCCTTCAGTGGGATTTAATGCGGTCAATGTGACGGCTTTAATGAATTCATTTTGATTGTCATCGCCTTGTCTTGTTTCTGTCAGCCCAGAAACACTAAAGCTATTTTGACTGAAATAATACATGTAATTGCAAGCATCCTCAGTGGAAAATGAAATATTGACTATGGTAAACATGGAAATATTAGCCTCCGTTTTCTTGGAGGAAGGAGACAGACAGATATGAGTGTGTTTCTGCCTCCGGCGTCGATGACAAGCACAAATGTCGAAAAATGACATTAATTGCTAAAATGTTAAATTAATATTGGGGGAAAGTGAGGCTTGATGTCAACTTTTCCTTCAGTGAATATTTTAGCCTTGAGTCATACTCGCCAACAAATACAATATTTTTACTGACAGCGTCCAGAGAATTCAGTTCCTTTATAATATACGTTTACTATCAAAAAGACATTCCATATTTCATTGTTTTCCTAAGATACTTATAAATACTATACTGTAATTGATTTTTCAAAGCTGTAAATAAAACAAAGATTATTGGAGTGTTTTACAAGTAAATGATATTTCAGGATTTCTACTTTGAAACTTCACATTTCTTGCAGTTTCTTTGCAATTTATTATCAATTTCTGAGTGAAAATGGTTTCTATACCTATGTTTTTTTAGTGTATAATCTAATAATAACAGAAATGTTTCTGTATTTTAATAAATGATGACCTCAAAAAGAGATTTTTGAAATAAATTAATACTTTCTTTCATCAATGACACATTCAATTGTTCAAAAGTGACAGTAAAGACATTTATAATGTTACAAAAGATTCTATTTCAAATAAATGCTGTTCTTCTGAACTTTCCATAAAATAAAATACATCCCAGTGGAAAAATATGAACTCTTTTCAACATTGATAATAATCATAAATGTATAATGAGCAGCAAATTAGCATATTAGAATGATTTCTGAAGGATCATGTGACACCGAAGACTGGAGTAATGATGCTGAAAATTCAGCTTTGATCACAGGAATAAATTACACTTTACTATATATTCACATAGAAAACAGATGTTTTACAATGAAATAATATCAGTTTTTACTGTATTTTTTTTTTTGATGAAATAAAAGCAGCCTTGGTGAGCAGAAGAGACCAACAAACATCTCTTTAGAGACCTAAAATCCTCATCTCGTGGCAGACACTGTCAGTCTGAGATAAGCGTGACGGCCTGTCCAGAGATGACAACCAGTTGCTCTCATCTTAAGTTCATATCATACACAGAAATTCAATTTAGCAATATAAATGGAACAGGGCAGGAATAAGCGCTGTACTCCTATCTGATCTGCACTACAGCTCTTGCTATCACACAGACACAGGTTCACCATCCGCCTGATATCTCAGCGGTTCAGATGTCGTCCAGACAGAATGAATGACGGTTTATCGTCGGTCTTGTGAAGCTCAAGGTCATGTCGATCTGACCTCGGGTAGACCTGATACAAGACAGCCAAGCTGATCACAGATTGCAGTTGCACCACTTTAGTTGAGTTTCACGTATTCTGTTATTAAACAGCCATCCAAAGATTCTTATTTGTTTATAGTGAAACAGAGACTTTAACCTTAAAAACAGCTGACGAACGGCCTTCACTCGGGCTCAGCGACGGAAACACAGACCAAGGCAAACACACGTGGTTATTTCAATTGGCTATTAACCTTCTCGAGAGAGAGATTCAGAAACATGATTTAATCGAGTCGATGCTTCATCATATCTGTTGTGCATCTGTACGCAGACCTCGAGTGCATTTGTGTCCTGTGATTTCCAAAAGAGAAAGTGTGGTCAGCCTGAAGAAGACTATTGATAAAAGAGGAATTCAGACTGCAGGATTGATTGGTCTTTCTCAGAAGAACTCTTAAAAGCATCGGATCGAACGCAGCAGGAGCATCAACGCATCAGAATGAGTGCTTTTACTGCTTATGAGAAACTTCATTGGGATCATCTTGACTAGAAATACAAAATCAGATATGAAAAAAAAAAACAAGTGAATGTCAGACAGCAGCTGGAAGGATATAATGCGGTTGTGTGGGCTGATGTTGCCACCTGCTGGACACAAACACCTGCTTCATTAATAGCACAAAAATCACATTAATCCCAGCAGGCTTTTGAGCTTAAAGTCATCTTAATTCATGTGAAGCAATTAAAACGACATCATACAGATACAAGCACCAGATCTGGTACATTTAATATGTAAAAGAGTCCATAAAGCATGACAGCAGCGAGTCCTGGAATAAACAGTTATTATTGTTAAACTAAAAAATAACCCAAGTTGGGTTGAAAATGGGCAAACCCAGTGATTGGGTTGTTTTAACCCAGTGGTTGGGATAAATGTTTAGGGTAGTTTAATTTAACTCGACTATTGCTTAAAAATCACTGTATTGCTTGCTTAAAACGAACCCAAATTAACATAGTAAATGAACATGTATTAATGCGTTTAATGACTGAACATTTATTATTAACATTTATTAGTTTAATGAATAATTAAACAATAAAGATTTATTAAATTGCTTATTAATAAATGTTCACCTTTTGATTATTATTGTTGCCTCTAGTAATTATGTGTCCGATTTTTAATTTCCAACATATTTTGGGTTCATTTTAATATTTTTAATCAATAGTTGAGTTAAATAAAACTGCCCAGCATGTTGGACAAACATTTAACCCAACCGCTGGGTTTGTACATTTTCAACCCAACCTGGGTTGTTTTTAACCCAACATCTTTTAGTGTACTTGAAATTAAATAAACATGAACTGAAATAAAATGCATTAAAAAAAAAAAAATCAGCTAGTTGCCAAAGCAAAATTGTTCATTTTCACTTGGTTTAAGTACAAAAATATATAAAACACACACACACACACTATACAGATATATTAACAACAATACAAATGACAAACAACAAAATTACTAAAACTTTAAAATTTAAATGAAAACTGAAAATATAAAAATCAAACCCAATTCAAAACAAAAGATATAAACATAATAAAATGTAAAATTTCAAATGCATGAAATTAATCCAAAGCACAAAGGAATATGCATTTATTTTTGGTTTAGCATTTCTCTTGCCTCAACTGCCTGATAACAAAATAAAAATGTTACTAATTTTTATTTTTTCATTTTCTTTACTTTTTCTTACTTTGGTCACTAGGGATGAACCGATGTATCGGCCGATAATCAGCAGTAAAAACAATTATCTGTACTATCGGCCATCAATAAAAACAGCCAATGATCAGGGCTGATATCCTGTCAATCAGGAGGAGGCGGGAAAACGTCATTGGAATCTGCAGAGAAATTGATTATCAGTGTGACAATAAAAATAACAGCACTTTTGAAAGGAAAAGCCATGCAATCTGTTTCAGTGAGATAAAGGCCTACAACAGCAGGACAGATTACACCGACGTATTTCTTAAAATTCTTTATTCATAAACTTGATGCAAGTTTACAAATTGTACTGTACATGGTCAAAATTACACTTACAATGGAAAAAAAAAAATAGTAAAATAAAACGCAATATAACCAAAGCATGCTAACAGTGCATAACTCAATGAACCCTCGCCATCAGCGGCGGAGGATCGCAAACATATTCCCCAAAACCGGCTCCACCGTTTCAATGAATGACGCTTGAGGCTGATCTGGAATCAGCTGTATTTAACACACATTTCCCCACTCGAAAGATCAGAGGGTTGAGCTGATCCTGAAAGAATAGGGTAGAGGGCGATTTCCGGAATAAAATCTACAGATTCAATCTATGGCTTGATGTCAGAGTGGCATTATTTAGATTTGAATTTAGCTAAACAAAAAGAGTGAAGCGGCTCACATCGTCCCGTCAAGAAAACAGCCGAGCCCTTCCCAGTGCATTCAACAGAAATTTAGGCTAAATTTAGGTCCAAACATCAACGATCGGAGAAAAGGTTTCAGCCGAACGGTGCGCGTACGATTCGAACCATGTGAACACCACAGAAGGGCTGTTTTCCTGCAGATTGCACAGATGGGCTTTGAACAGAAATACTGGAGACGAAGGCAGGACAGAGAAACACATCAACTTCTGCTCATTCTTTTCCTTTCTCCTCCTTTTTAAGGCATTATTGGTCACCTCCCAGCGTTCCCGGCACGGCAAAGGGGCTTAAAACAACTCGCTAAATACAATTTTACAAACCCAGACTGTTCTGCTGAACATGTGAGGAGGGAAAGCTTTCTGGAGCGGGGGCGTCATCATACACTTCAAACCCCATTCAGAACAAACAGCAGTAGTCATCACGTGTCCGTCAGCTCCGTACGACTGTGTTGAGATGTTCTGTCAGAAGGTTCCTGCTGAGGGTGTCAGCGTTCATTCTTCCAAACACATCTTTACAGGTTCACTGGAGTTCATTTCAGTCCACAGGTAAAAGCGTCAGTTTGTGTCGGCTCTCTCGGAGGTTGACGTGAGATGTTGGCCTCAGGACCGCAGGAATAATGACATAATCTGAGATGATAAAGGAAAATCGGGCTTTTCACGTGGATCAAACTGGACTTGATCAAATCGAGCCTCTTCAACCCAGTGGAAGTGATGAGGAACAAAAGAGGTGGAGAGATTTAAAAGAGGGAGGAGAAAAACAAGAAACAAAAAGATGTCCACCTCAAGATACTCGGCCCACGTTTGGATCGGTCAGTCTAGCCGTCTTCTTTTGGAGGTGTGTACCAGCCTGTAGGAAATACACTTATTTAGCAAAACATTTGGTAACACTTTATTTTAGTGACTTTGTTACATATATTACACATACTTACTGTAGTAATAACAGTAAAATGTGCATAATTACGAGAAACTAACCCTAAACCAAACCCTAACACTAATTATATAGTAAGTACGTGTAGTTAATTAATATTACTTAGTACTTATAATGTACATAAATGTGTAATGAACATTTCAGTAGGAAATAAAACTGTTTAAAAATGTACAAATTACTCTTCTATAATCAGATGATCTTTAGCAAACTTTTGTGAGAATGATATTTGCAACCTTTTTTGTGATATTAAAATGGGAAATATCTAAACAAACACAAAACTGATGTAGAGCTGTAAAGTTCTCACCGTTCTTCTCATGGATCTGCACCAGTGACTTATACGACTGCTGCGCTCTGGCAAGATTGTACTGATTCTGAAACACACAGATGGAGGCAGGACACTCAGCACCAAACCAGAAATGTCAGAAAATGTTCATTATAGTCTCATTTGTGTGATTAAAAAGTTACATTTTAAAATATAAACAGCTACTCGCATCCGAGAAACAGGTGCGGGACAAACGCTGCTCCCGTCAAACTACAGAAGCTTGTTTCCGCCACGGAATAAAAATACAAGAGGTGATTGAGAATGTACATTATCGTCACAATATTATCCTTTGGGTTTTTTTTAACTCAGGCATTTATTTGATCATTAATTTACTTGTTTATTTGCTTGTTTTATCATGAGAAACGACCAGTGTTGGGAACTTTACTTTTAAAAAGTAATTAGTTATAGTTACTAGTCACAAATAGTAACTGAGTTAGTAACTGAGTTACATCATTATAAAAGTAAGTAATTACCAGGGAAAGTAACTATTGTATTACTTAAAATAAATAAATAAATCATAAATGTCAAATAAATTATATTACATATGTCTATAAATAAATGATGCTTGATCCGACTCGTAACTCATGATCCTTGATTAGGGCCAAGCAATAATAAAAAAAATAAAACCATCGAGATTAAAGTTGTTAAATTTCGAGAAAAAATTCAAGATAAAATGTTGAGAATATACTCGTTAAATTTCAAGAAAAAAGTCAAGATAAAATGTTGAGAATAAACTCGTTAAATTACGAGAAAAAAGTCAAAATAAAATGTTGAGAATAAACTCGTTAAATTTCAAGAAAAAAGTCAAAATAAAATGTTGAGAATAAACTCGTTAAATTTCAAGAAAAAAGTCAAAATAAAATGTTGAGAATAAACTCGTTAAATTTCAAGAAAAAAGTCAAAATAAAATGTTGAGAATAAACTCGTTAAATTTCAAGAAAAAATTCAAAATAAAATGTTGAGAATAAACTCGTTAAATTTCAAGAAAAAATTCAAAATAAAATGTTGAGAATAAACTCGTTAAATTTCAAGAAAAAAGTCAAAATAAAATGTTGAGAATAAACTCGGTAAATTACGAGAAAAAAGTTGAAAGTTTTTTCTCATAATCTAACGATTTTTTTTCTCGTAATTTAATGAGTTTATTCTCAACATTTTATCTCGACTTTTATTTTACACTGTTTATTTATAAGGCCGTTATTCCCATCACTGGAAATGACACACACAATTTGAATCATTGCCCACATTTTTCAAGGAAAGATGGAGTTGGTGGTGAAGAAAACGTCACGTCGGAATATTGGAAATATTTTTTATTTATTTTTTATTTATTCAGTACAGAAAGTGGAGTAAAAACTGAGCTTTCGGCACCTGACGCATATTTTCTCCGAGATATACTTCAACATAACAGCTGATAACGGTCTTTATTTGCTGTCTTAATATCTCTCTTGTGGCCCATATGTAGTGAAAAAATGAGAAGTATTTAGTGTTAAACAAGTTGTTCTTGAACGTCGGTGTTTAAAATAATACTATTGATTTTGTCGATGCTTTTGACAATATCTCTGGCTATCGTCGATATCATCGTGTATCAGCACAACACTAATAGTTTTATCGTTATCGATATCGTTCTGAAGTGCGATTACCTTATTGGCTCCAAACTGCACTCTTGCTTTTCCCTTGACTAAAGTGGCATTAATCTGCATGATGACAGACTCTATGGAATAGGCACTGCTCCAGCCCTGAGAACAGACCACATGACCATCAGACACCAAACACACACAGCTCTGACAAACACATGACAAATTAAAGGCTGTATATCAGAGTCTGATGCTCTTTGAAAACACACAGTCGATTTCAGAATGTAAAACATTTAACAGCTGAACATCAGGAAGAGAAAACTACATATATAAACAAATACATGTTATGATCCTTTTGGTTAAGATGAGGATCATTAAAAGTGTCCTGAGAGCAGAAGAAGGTCTGAATGAATCTTGAGCAGTAAATACAAGCGCACCTGTTTAGTGAGTAGCTCCATACACAGAGCTCCTCCGCCGAGAACATACCTGAGGACAACAGATTTACAGACAACACCGCTAAATAATCGAACCCAACGAGTTTGACTAGCACTGTACATTGGATTTGCAATATAGAAACATAATGCATGAATAAATATGAAGAGATATGTATACATTAGTACGAATAATCACTTCTGTGTGCAAATGAGCTTGATTTCTGAGTCATGAACACATTACATTACAATCCCAGTAACAGGATGAATAACCCCAAAACAAAAAGCCTCAAAAGTGTCTTACCCTCCAGAAAGCACAGGAGAAACCACACGTACAAACGGAGGGTCAAAGGGGAAATTATCCTGAAGACAGACAAAAAGAGATTCTTTTTATTCTGAAAACACACACACACACACACACACACACTCTACACTTAAGTACGTGGATGTTTTCTCGGCACAGTCAGTGAACTCACTTTGTAAGAGAAGTTGAGGAGGATGTAGTCCATTCCCTCCTTCTCCTTCAGCACTTGGAGGTCACTGTGCAGAGGACTGTCTGGATCCACGCTGAGCACAAACACACACATCTTCAGCTTTCTGCAAACTCTTAACTTACACAATAATGTGAAAATCCAGTTCTTACGTTCTTATTTTCACATGCCACTCGTACAGGCTGTCGTTGACCAGCTCCACTGAGTAGATGCCTGGAAAAGAGAAGAACGAACGGTAAGAGAACCGCGTACAGCATACAGTCATTCACAGTCACAGTTATCAGGTGTCCAAACCGTTTTTATAACTCTGAGACCGGTAGATCTCCCTGAGCTCCTTCATGAGACGATCCGACGCTTGAACCGATCCAGACACGGCGCCCTACAGGACCCGACAGAACACAGGCAGTCAATCACAGCACACCTGACACATGATTCACACAATGTCAGTTCATGCATTATTGTTAGCTTATTTTAAAGCATTGCCCCTTTTTCAAATGATTTTTAATAATATTAAAAAGAAGAAAATTAAATGCTACAAATCAGTCGAATGTGTAATATTATACATTAAATGTTGTCATTATTGGAAATGTTTTTCAATGGCGAAATCTACATTAAAATTACAAAATTGATAAAATAACTACAAACCTAAACCCAATTTAATAAAAACTTTAGATTAGGGTCAAATTTTCACTATTAACTAACTGTGCCTGAATAAACGGCTTTGAAACGATATGTATCATGAAGAGTGCTATACAAATAACTGTGAATTAATTACTGCTTATTAATAGTTATTAAGTTTAGGTATTGGTGGGATTATGGGATGTAGAATATGGCCATGCAGAGTAAGGCATTAACATGTGCTTTAGAAGTATTAATAAACAGCCAATATTCTAGAAATATGCATGATAATAAGCAGCTACACTACTGTTCAAACGTTTGGGGTCAGAAAGATTTTTTAAAAGAAGTATCTTCTCCTCACCTAGCCTGCATTTATTTGATTAAAAATACAAACAAAAACAGTACAATTATGAAATATTATTCCAATGTAAATCAGCTGTTTTCTATGTGAATATATAGTAAAGTGTAATTTATTCCTGTGATCTAAGCTGAATTTTCAGCATCATTACTCCAGTCTTCAGTGTCACATGATCCTTCAGAAATCATTCTGATATGATGATTTGCTGCTCAAGAAACATTCATTATTATTATCAATGTTGAAAACAGTTATGTACAATTTTTTTTCAAAATTCTTCGATGAATAGAAAGTTCAAAAGAACAGCATTTATTTAAAATAGAATATTTTCTAACATTGTAATTGTCTTTACTGTAACTTTTGATCAGTTTAACTCATCCTTGATGAATAAAAGTATTGATTAATTTTATTTCTATCCCCCAAAAATAAAATTAAAATTCTCACTGACCCCAAACTTTTGAACAGTAGTGTTTAATGTTACAAAAGATTAAGATTTCAGACAAATGCTGTTCTTTTGAACTTTCTATTCATCATAGCATCATGAAATAAAAATGTAAATAACTGTTTTCAACATTGATAATAATAATGAATGTTTCTTGAGCAGCAAATCATCATATCAGAATGATTTCTGAAGGATCATGTGACACTGAAGACTGGAGTAATGATGCTGAAAATTCAGCTTTGATCACAGGAATAAATTACACTTTACTATATATTCACATAGAAAACAGCTGATTTACATTGGAATAATATTTCATAATTGTACTGTTTTTGTTTGTATTTTTAATCAAATAAATGCAGGCTTGGTGAGCAGAAGAGACTTCTTTTAAAACATTAAAAAAATCTTTCTGACCCCAAACTTCTGAACGGTAGTGTAGTTAATAGTGAGAACTGGATCCTAAACTAAAGAGTTACAAACACAAAATTTGATTTATCTGAATCTGATTTTAGAATGGCTTTGTAAAAACATGATGTAGAAGAGAGACAGTTTTTATGTTTCAGATTTATAAATTATATGTTTCTTGTTCACATCTGTCGAAAGATGCCTGGTTTAACATTTGGAAAGTTTGCAGTCATGATTACAGTAAACAACAAACAATGTCTAAGCAATCATTTATGAATGAACTGAAGCAGATCAGGCTATAAACAAATATGAACAAACAAATGTAAACAAATGTGTGATATTTACATTTACATTACATTTACATTTTTATGCATTTGGCAGACGCTTTTATCCAAAGCGACTTACATTGCATTATACTATACATTTGTATCTGAGTATGTGCAATCCCTGGGATCGAACCCATGACCTTGGCATTGCTAGTGCCACGCTCTAACCACTGAGCTACAGGTATTTACATATACACACATATATATCTGAGGGGTGTAATGGTACACGTACTCATACCGAACTGTTTCGGTACAGGGCTTGTGTTCCGAAGCATTACATTGCAACATTGTAGCCTAACCACCATTAATAATCACAATAAGCTCTGTGTTTTGGTACTTTCAATAAGAAACAAAGTGTCATCCTTCAAATTCTGTCCACGAAATCATGAAATTTAAACAGAAAATGCCATTTTGATGCGACGTGACAGATCACTGTACAGGCGCCTCAGTGAACGCGATCATCTCTTCCTCTTTAATACAGAACAAACATGAATGAACATCTGAAGGTGTGTTGAAAGATACAGTACAACTTCCTGAAATGCTCATATCTCGTGTAATCGCTCAATCAGTGTTTCAACAACAGAAATGAAAGCTAGTGAACGATATGTCATGTAGTATTTACCTGAGAAAAGCCTGTTAGTTCACTAGAGAAATTAACTCTTTTTCTTAATATATGCACTGTATTAGCCTATATATTTACTTAACCTTTTAGTGATGTCCTGATCAGGCTATTTAAAGTATGTTTAAATAAATCTGTTGTGAAAATGACAGTCACTGTGAAGAAATGATTTGGTTTCAATAATGAATTAGAGTAAAAATATTTAGAAGTTAATGCAAAAACTGCCTTAGGTGCAGCTTACATGTTTGCAAAGACTGACAATTTGAGTGTTAATTATTTTATCTAAAAATAAAAAGCAATTAAATTTAGGCTAATAGTTTGGCTTCAGTTGTTAACCTTTAATATTATAGTAGCATAATGTTCAAGTAAGGGCTCCCTACATTAGCAGAGATATTATTTTTTTTCCTTAAGAAACTTTTAATTATAATTTATTTTAATATATTTAATTCATTTTGTTCAGTAAACCACTGTTTAATAAAAAAAGCAATTTTATGTTTAGTTTTCTCCCCGCCGTGACTTCATAACCGAGGCATGTACCGAACCGTGAGTCGTGTGTACCGTTACACCCCTAATATATTTATCTAGTTTGTTTGCCTGAGCACTTCACGAACAATTCATTTCCTCTGACAGCACTGAAAGCTGAAGCTACTTCTGCTCTATTTCACCCCATCAGAACCCCGAAACATGAGGAAAGTCACCTTACCGAATGAGCACTTACGTTCAAGTGGTCCTGCCTCTGGTTCTTCCGGATCTTCTCCAGGATGGCCAAGTTCTCCTTCTCGATCCCATCATCCTCAGACTTCTTCCCATCCACCGGCTCCTCCTCTTTCATGTCATAGTGCTCCAGATCAATGTCCTGCTGACAGAGAATATATACGTGTTTAAAGAGAAAGTGAGGCGGTCATATATGAAAACTACATGAGGAAAACAGATACAGACCTCTCCCATCTCTTCTTCCTCTTCCTCCTCTGATGTGACCTCATCTGTGGTCCCAAGCTACAGGATAAAACATCGGTGTTAAAAAACAGCATAAAACTTATTATTTCTGTTGTTTTTACAGCATAACCATTCTTCAGAATACAATAAATACATGACAACACAAGCGGCGCGAATCACATGTGAGCTTTCCCGTCTCTGACCTACATCAGGTGCACATTATTATTGCAAAACAATGTAAAAACAATTATATATCGAATGATTAATTTATAGTAGTTGAGTGTTGACATCATCAGGTCAGGGTTTAAGTGGTCAAAGAAAAGATTTCATCAGGTTGGATTGAGTTCACGAGCGAGCTTTAGAAAGAGATTGCTCGTGTATAACTCTCACCTTCCTGTCCTGGTTCAGGGGCGCTGCAGGAAGTGGCTGGTCCAGCATCTCCACATCAGGGTGCTGGGGAAGATTATAGAGGCGGCACAGGTCACAGATCAGCCTCTTCAGCTGTTGCAAGAGCTGGAACGACAAACGCAGAAGAACGTCACTGAGAGCAAGCATGCAGGAGCAAAATACACCCTCATAATATTGACCCTTAATGAAAAGATGATTTCTGACACTGACCCCAACCACTGTTAATAACTTAGCCCACATATAAAGATTCGGTAGGATGTGACAAGTTAGAACAACAGGACTTTATGGGTAATTTGTGCACAAGATCCGTTTCCTTCGGAGAGGAAACACCAATCCTGTGTGAAGTGAGTCTTGATCTCAACTCTACAATAGAAGCGGATAGAATTTCACTTGCATGTAATGAAAACCTGACTGAAGATAAATCAGGCTTTATGAGAAGAGCGAGCAGTCGAGGGGCCGAATCAACGCAAAAATATACAAACACTACTGTTCAAACGCTCGGGGTCAGCAGGATTCATGACAGAAGACACATTTATAATGCTACAAACAATTCCATTTCAAATAAATGCTGATCTTGAATCTTGAAAAATATAGTTTCAAGTTTTCAACATTGATAATAATCATAAATGTTTCTTGAGCAGCAAATCATCATATTAGAATGATTTCTGAAGGATCATGTGACACTGAAGACTGGAGTAATGATGCTGAAAATTCAGGAATAAATTACACTTTACTATATATTCACATAGAAAACAGCTGATTTACATTGGAATAATATTTTGTGATTTTTACTGTATTTTTAATCCAATAAATTCAGCTTTGATCACATGAATAAATTACACTTTACTATATATTCATAGAGAAAACAGCTGATTTACATTGGAATAATATTTCACATTTTTTACTGTATTTTTGATCAGTTTTGGTGATCAGAAGAGACATTAAAATCATTAATTGTTATTGTGTACACACGTTGTACTACAAATACCTGCTTGTAATTAATTAGTGCAATATCTAGTGTAATATCTTGACATACATACAGAGTCATTAAAGACAGCTAATGTAAAGTGGGAGCACAGGGAAAAACAATGACGGACAGACGTTCCTGCAGGGCCATATTAAAGTTAAACTTCTGGGTCACATGACTGAAAAGAATCATTACATTATTGTCTAGAAGTGAACCACAAGGCAAACACTCTCGTTAAAGTGTTCGTTTACACAAAAATGAACATTCAGTCAATTTATTATTAAATGCGTGTCATTTCTTCCGTCAAACACAAAAGCAGAAGTTCAGCAGAATGAGGCTCTTTTCCATACAATCACAGCTTAAGATGATCGAACGCCAAACAAACACACCCATTAAAGTCCTCAGTGATCATATTTGGTCATGTGATAATCAACCGCACCTGTTGTGATGAGTCTCGTTTGAAAATACACAAACATGAACAAGATCTTTTGCACAAAGCATCGTATGGTTTCAGAAGACATTCCTCTAAACTCCCTCTATTGTCCCCACAGAAGAACAGAAGTCACACGGGTTCAGAATGACGTGAGAGTGAGTCAATCATGACAGACGTAAACTAATCCTTCAAGAAGAACGAGTTTAAATGTAGATGATTTCACGGAGGCATGAATCAGTCTAAAAGTGTGCGGTGCGTCCCAGATAATCTATTATAGACAACAAACAGAGCAGGCAGAAGAAAAGCTTTAGTTAAAAAAGGCACATCTCAAAGAGACTCGATCCACGGCACATCTGAAGCGCCTGTTCGCTCACTCAGTGCGCGCTCACATTACACTATATTGTGTGTTGTGTAACAGTCGACTCGATTACAGCCGCGCTATGCTGGTAATTACTATTTACTGTGATTACAACACCTGCTCCGCTCCAACACATTCAGATCGAGTATATTACAAATGACTTCATTTACTGTCACTTGATGTGACAAATTAAATGTGATTTATTATGTACAAATACTAGAGCAGGTTTTCCTGCTTGAATGTTGATTATTCTCCTCATATTCTCCATTGTTCAGCTCCTCTCTTCCCAGTCTGTCAGTAACGCTCTGTTTAGTTCTTGTGTCTATGAAGCTCCTCCTTCTGAAAAGCACAATGTGCTCTGATTGGTCGGCTGGAGCAGTGTGTTGTGATTGGTGTTTGGAAAATGTCCCGCCCCTTACCATAACCGCCAGGCCCCGCCCCTTTATTCTGCACATAAATTATTTAAATGAGGAATATTTTTCCTGCTCAAACACACTAAAGAAAGCAGAATAGCTCCTCTGTATTTCGAGCAGATCGAGGTTCATTCAGGAAAGCTGCAGTGATTGACAGGTACCAGTGTGCTGCTCTTCCTGACGTCCTCCAGCCGCTCCAGCACTTGGGTCAGACTGGGGTCATCGGAGTCCACGAACCATATCGGGGGCGTCAGGGGGTACGATTCCTGAAAGAGGAAGATGATGATGACATCCCTTTACCATGTGGAAATTAGTAATAATAATAAAGAATAAGGGGTGTGTCTAAATTTTTGACTGGTAGTGACAATTCCCACATTCCCATATTTAAGAAGGTCAAGAAATTATGCAATGCAGGAGTTTCCATAAAACAAACATGTGACCAAAAATGTGTCATTTTGATGCATGCTCATCTATATAAACATCCAAAAACTCCACCAAGAAAAGGTTGTTTTGCACTTTACCTGGGGAAATAATGGGTAATATAAGGTTAGATTTAGTGCTAGGATCAGGGTTCGTACACAATTATTATAATAAGGACATAGTGTGTATATGTGGAACAGGACTGTAAAATAAAGTTTAATTTGTTAACATGAACTAACAGTGGAGAACACCTCGACAGCATTTACTAATACATTCTGAGATGAAAAGAACATGAAGATTATTGACTAACATTCACAAAGGCTAATAAATGCTGTGAAACTATATATTGCTCATTGTTAGTTCATGTTTGTTTCTGTAAAGAAAGGATCTTTAACTGATCTCATCAACGACACTCATCTGTCCCAATATTACCCATGATTCTTCACTTCATTTAAAAACAAACACAAACAGCATTAATGTTTGTTATTAAAGTTTGTTACTATGACATAATCAACATCGTTTACAACATGCAGCAAGTCGATAAATAATTTTAATTATTTAAATAAATAGTACTATAGTGAGTAGAAAAATTATCATTTTTAAGAAAATATTTTATGCATTTATAATATTCATTTTCACAGTAAATGAAATAGTACAGTACTATAATGAGTAAAAAAAAAATGTTACATTATTATTTTTAATAGAAACTAAATATTTTCCAAATATTTTTTATTTATCTTCATAGTATTAGTTTTCACAGTATAAATAAAAGAAAATAAATAATAAATAAATAAAAATGATTAAAATAAATAAAAAAGATTTAAATTAGGCCTACATCTAACAATATAGAACTATAATGAGCAGAAAAACTGTTACATTATTATTTTTAATAGAAACTAAATATTTTCCAAATATTTTTTACGCATTTATAATGTTTATTTCCATAGTATTAAAAAATGATTAAAATAAATAAAAAGGATTTAAATTAGGTCTACATCTAACATTACAGAACTATGAGCAAAATATTAAAATATTATTATATTACATATATTATATTATTATTACAGTACATAATTATTTTTAATAGAAACTAAATATTTCCAAATAATATTTTATGCATTTATAATATACATTTGCACAGCAAGATAATAAAAAATCATTAAAATAAATAAAGATTAAATGACATCTAACAGTACAGTACTATAATGAGAAAAAAAATATATGTAAAATAATAATAAAAAAATAATAAATTAATAATATAAAAATATTACAATATTATTGAAAAATATTACATATTATTATTATTATTATTATTATTATTACAGTACATTTCTTAATAGAAACTAAATATTTTCCGAATAATATTTAACACATCTTCATAGTATCAGTTCAGAGTATAAATGGAAAAAATAAAAATGATTAAAATAAATAAAGATTTAAATTAGGCTTACATCTAACAGTACAGTACTATAATGAGCAGAAAAAAATGTTACAATGTTACAAACTAAATATTTCCAAACAACATTTGACGCATTTATAATATATATTTGCACAAAATAGCTAGATAATAAAAAATAAAAATTCATTAAAATAAAGAAAAAAATATTTAAATTAGGCCTACGTCTAACAGTACAATACTATTATGAGCAAAACATTACAATATTATATTACATATATTAGCCTATATATTATATTATTACAGTACATTAATAATGTGAATAGAAATAATAATATGACACATATTCAGTGTTAGTTTTCACAGCATAAACAGGGTCTTTCTAATGAATCATGTTTGATCATATGGTGGATTGATTATCAGTAAGTGACGTCAGTGTCGCTCACGCAACAGAAAATGGCATCCGGAAATTAAGAAAACAACCCATGAAACGAGACACCAGAACAGCAGAACTGGGTCTGTGATGGTCACAGAAGTGCGACACGAGCAGAACCCCTGACGCGTGTATCGATCACACACACACTGATCAGCACTGATCGACACCAGTCCGGTCCAGTTATCTAGCCCGAGCCCGCGCCGCGGTCCGGGTGTGTTCGGTTCGGCTCTTACCGTGATGTTGCAGTGGATGATGAGCAGCTGGTCTCCCGTCACGTTGAACTGGCAGCTCAGCTCGTCCGGCTTCCAGTCGAGGATTCTGAAGCGCTCGTGATTCGGGTCGAAAATGGACTCCAGAAACTTCAGCTCGGCCTTCAGTCCCGAAACCGACATCTTCCTCTACTCATCTCCGGGCATCCGCGAGAGGAACCGGGAGAGGCGGACAAAAGAACAGGAGATGCGCAGTTGGTGTCAGAGCGGAAAGATCGCGCCTCATTAGCGCCTCGCGCCGCCGCTCGTCCGGTGCGTCGGGTTACAGCGCGGCTCTGCGGCTCAATGTGTCAGAGATGTGGCTGTGAGCGCAGGATCGAGTCTGTGTGTGCTCCACTGAGCGGAAGCTGTTTGGGGTTTAAAGATGGAGGCGCCTGTGGAGGACCCGCAGTCCCAGCATGCACCGCGCCGCGAGCGATCACGCGGACAGGATACAAATGAGCGCCTGAAACTCTACTTCCTGTTTACTGTTTACAAGCACTCGAATCAAATAAACAGCATGTATAATATGACATTTGTTGAGTTTAAAGATAGTAGATCTACTGTAACATTCATTATTATTTTGATAGATGTTTATTATGGAATTATGAATGAATAAAAACAATAATTGCTCTCAGAACTCTTATTTGCTGCCAGAAAACCAAACAGGAACCATATGAGAACATTAGCTAAACATTCTGTGTGTGTTTGATATCTGTTTATCATCTGTTTATGATAATAACATAATTTGATAATTAGCTTACGCTCTAAAAAATGTTGGGTTAAAAATAACCCAAGTTGGGTTGAAAATGGACAAACCCAGCAGTTAGGTTAAATGTTAAAAGTTTTATTTAACTCAACTATTGTTTAAAAATGACTGTATTTCTTGCTTAAATTGAACATGAGTATGAACATTTATTAATGAATAACAATTAAACAATAAACATTTATTAAATTTCATATTAATTAAAGCTGCAAGCAGCATTTATCGGGATTTGAAGCACTTTAAGGCTTTAAGTACATAAAAAGGTAGGCTATTATATTTTATTCAGCAAGCATGTAAATACTTAAATCATAGATGGAAAAGACCATTTACAGCCAGTAGTTAGTAAGGAAAAAAATAAAGTTTTTAAAGGTTTTTTGACAGTTAGGCGCCAACTAATGCCTGATCTACACCACTTTTTTGGGGTGTCCTCAGAGTGTGTCCATACATATGTGAAAAATATCTCATTTCGTTTTGAAATTATAGACACTTGTATATGAGAGCATAAAAAATGACCCATAAGTGACTTTTTTTTTTTTCTTTTTGCCACTTCCTATCAAAATTTTGACATTTGGGCTTTAAATTCGAGTTAATCAACTTAGGTTCCGTGTTTCCTGCGGTGGTTTCGTCTCGATCGCATAAACGATTTCAAAGATATTCGCAAAAGTTTTTAAGCGCTAAATCAAAACATTGCACAAACCATAAGCCGAAACCTGGCAAGTCTGGTATCGTTAGACTCGGCAAAGATTCAGGAGTCTAAAGACGTGACTCCCATGAAAATAAGTCAACCACACCCAAAGTTATATTCGTTTTCAGCCAAAACCATTAAAAACATGTTTTTTAAAGATTTTTAACAGTTATAGTGCCACCTATGGTCCGATCTCCATAAAAGTTGGCGTGCTTCTTTAGAGTCATATGCTGCATGCCATGTGCTCACCTAATTTTCGTGAAGTTCTGAGTTTTTGTTTCAGCTTTATAGGCTTTTGGGTATATTTAGCCACGCCCACTTTCTGATAAGCTATAAATGACGCTGTTATAGCGACCCAATGGGTAAAGTTCAACTTTTTTTTGAGAGTCCAGAGAATTGTTCTGCACTAGTTTCGTTCCGATCGGGCAAAAAACCCAGGACTAGTTCACAAAAGTAGGTATTTCACATATTTACGAATAATTAATGAACGATTTGATTGACAGCACTGGTTCTTGAGACAAAGTTGTTCAGCATGAGGAGATCTATCAAATGATATGCATATTGTGTGGTTTTATGAAACACTGAGATGATTACTGAGGCGTAAAACTCGTTAGCGCCAACTAGTGGCCGACTTCTTTTTTCCACCTTTAGTGGTGACTTCTTTCAAAATTCTTACAGACCTCTAGGACCATGAGTGTAACATGCCCATCGAGTTTGGTTCCGATCGGCCTCCGCTAACCTTGTCTAATAGGTGCTCAAAATTCATTGGCCGATGGCGACCATGTTTTTTGAGATAGGCCAATGTCCTCATAGACCATCATGCTCCCTTGGACCAAGACACTACATGCCAAATTTCAAGTCAATCGGACTAACGGTTGCGTAGTTACAGCTGTTTTCATGCTTTTTTTCGTGTTATAGCGCCACCTAGTGTCCAATCGACGCAATTTTAAGCCACACTTTAAAAATTATTTTCATGATGTTATCACAACATTTTTATTTTGTCAAATCAACTTAGATAATTAATGTAGTTCAGATAACATAATATTTTGAGTTTCTGTTGATGAATTCAATCGCCTGCATTGTATTAACTCAAATTTTTAATTTCAATGAACTAAAGCAACCAGGTACCTTATTTTTTTAAGTTAAACGAACAATTCTTTTTTACAGTGTGTTGATTGTTAATTCACGTCAGCTCAAGTTCATTGAATAATATTAACAGCCACAACTATTGATTTTAATAATGCAATAAATGCTGAAATGAACATAAACTCAGATTAACAAATGCATTGGAAGTATTGTTCATGTTAACTAATTAATGTTAACAAATGGAAACTTAGTGTATTACAGATACTATATATATTTTTACTTAATATAAAGTATAACATTAATCAATTAAAACAAAGAAAAACAATGCAAAAAAAAAAAGTTCCATGTTGATTTATCATTGTGAGGTTTGATAATCATGTAATTTTTTTTGTTTATGACAATTACTCTCATTTTTTGTCGAGAATATTTGCCATTGGCAAGTATATATATAAATATTTATTTAGTCATAAGGATTACTGTATATTGTAACTCAAATTTAATTTCAGTTACAAAAGGAAATGCTGGTAACACTTTACAATAATGTTCATTAGTTAAACATTAGTTAATTTATTAACTATGAACTAACCATGAGACATTTGTTACTGTATTTACTAATCTTCGTTAATGTTAGTTAATGAAAATACAGCTGTTCATTGTTTGTTCATGTTCGTTCACAGTGCATAAACTAATGTTGAGAAGATTTTAATAATGTTGAAATATTACATTATCAAAGATTAATAAATGCTGTATAAGTGCAGTTCATTATTAGTTCATGTTAACTAACGAACCTTATTGTAAAGTGTTACCGAAATGCTTTATGTCTTAAGTTGCACTAATAAATGATCTGCAGGAAAGAAATCACTGATTGTTCCAATTGTGTACATTCAGAAGAAAGTAAGCGAGCAGTTTTTAGGGATGATGCTCACTCTTGTGTTCTTTTCACTTTCAGGTATTTTAGCATGTGGAACGTGAGGTTTATTCAAAACTGCTGGCTGCTTTTAGGTCAGATTTAAAAGCAAATGAAGTGCAATAATAGCAGTCATGATGTTCAGTCTGAGCTGCAGAAACACACGAGCGCCTCCTCTTGAATTTAACAAACCTGCAGCAAATGAAGTTTCAAAGGCTGTGAAACATCTCGTGCATTTATAGATCAAAGCTCAAGGTTATATATGCAGTCAGAAAAATGATTAGTACTGGATTGCTAAAGATCCATATGACAAACTAACTGAAGTGAAATGAATGCATTTGATCCAGATTTACCAAAACGCACGAACCAAACTAAGTTTGGAAACGTTTTTCTTTAAATATGCGGTTGATTCAGAGGCAGAGAGTGAATAAAGAGGCGTGGAGTCCAGTGTAGAGGCAGATGAGAGGAGTCTGAAATGTGAGAGGACAAGCAGAGAATCAGAGTAGAGCTGAAACGAGTGTGTGTGTGTGTGTGTGTGTGTGTGTGTGTGTGTGTGTGTGTGTGTGTGTGTGTGTGTGTGTGTGTGTGTGTGTGTGTGTGTGTGTGACATACCTGCAGCCCTTGTGTTTCTACAGAGCAGCAACTGTTGGAATCTGATGATGATCTGAGTTCATTTCTTTGCCCTTACGTTATTTCTAAAATGTTCCACTAGCTGGCGCTAGACATCCATATGAACCATTTTCAGCTTCATCTGCAAAAATATTAACTCAGCAGGGCACTTTAAATAGATTAAACTATAATAAATGACATATATAGCCTGTACAATAAATAAGTTAATGGAAAGCTCTGGTGGTGTGATTGTAAACCGGATGAGAGCATGAAGAATAGATTAGTTTAAAGTAAAACAAAAACACATATACACTCTCAAAAACCCAGATGTTGGGTTAAATGTTTGTCCAACCTGCTGGGTAGTTTTATTTAACCCAACTATTGTTTAAAAATGACTGTATCGCTTGCTTAAAATGAACCCAAAATATGTTGGAAATTAACATTTATTAATATGTGTAATAAATTAAATTTGTATTAATAAGTTTAATAAATAATAATTGAACAATAAACATGTATTAAATTACTTATTAATAAATAATAATCAGCTTTTGATTATTATTGTTTCCTCTAGTAATTTTGTGTCTGATTTTTAATTTCCAACATATTTTGGGTTCATTTTAAGTCAGCCATATAGTCATTTTTAAACAATAGTTGGGTTAAATAAAACTGCCCAGCAGGTTTGGCAAACATTTAACCCAACATCTGGGTTTGCCCATTTTCAACCCAACTTGTGTTGTTTTTAACTGTTTGCATTTTTAAGAGTGTAGAGAATTTCGTTCAATAATTTCTGGTTATGGTAATTATGTAATATGCAAGATTGTGCCACTATATTCGCAATACATACAGGAATTATGAGTATGAAATGAATAGATCAAAACAAAGAAAAATTGTTGAGAGAAAGAAAAACATACTAATTGGAAATTTTGTTCCATGTTCATTTATCATGAACACACTGAGGTTTTGTAATCATAATAATTTCGGTTTATGATAATCATATAATATTCCAAATTTTTGTCCATAATACTACTACTAAGCTTATACATAGTGACATTTGTCCGTTTAGGACTGCTGTAGAAACATGCCGGCACAAAATAGCGACTTGACATGGAGGAGGTAATAAAAACATAACGGCTTTTTGTACCACTGAAAACATGTATATTATATTGCATTTCTGTCAATAGATCCTTCCAAATTTTACACACTGCACCATTTAGTACATATATTTATTAATATATTTATAGATATTTAAAATGACTCCAGATGAGGGCTATATATGAAAGTAAGCTTAACCAGCACAAATATTTCTTTATTTTTATTTATTTAAATGAATACAAAGATAAACAAACACTTTTTTTTCTGTATACATCATTGAGCCAGTATGGCGGCAAGTGACCATTGTCATGAGTGAATCACTGAATCATTCGCTCCAACTGATTCGTTCAGTAATGAGGCAGCCCTTGTTTCTCCAGTCTTGGAGCTAGTTTCATTGGTTAACCAAATCTTCACATCTTGTAATGGTTGTTTAAAAGCAATACTGCACAATCGTGATATGACATCAGCAGCAGCATCTCCATCACTGTCCGAGTCACTTTTCTTTATTGGATTGTGTCTTATTAAATGAGGCAGTGTTAGTCTGTGCTGTGAAAGATGACACTGGCTGAGAGCGGAGCATCATTCACACACTGAACTCCATCTGTCATGACTGAACCTCCCACACTGTTCCTGACTCCCTCATCTGATTCAAACACGACCGGGGCTTGTTGTCACACTTTTTACTAAAGCGAATATTTATATTTGGGGTAAGTTGTCACAGTGCATTAAACACACATTACACAAATTTTATAGGTCATTGTTTTACAAATATTAAATGACTTTTTTCTATGTGAATATGTGTCATTTTCAGCATCATTACTGTCACATTATCCTTTAGAAATCATTCTGATTTGCTGCTGAAGAAACATTTCTGATTAGGCCATTATATTTTGGACAGTCGTGAAACCAACAGCTTCTTTGCTCTTGTGACAACTTGCCCCATCTGGTCTGCGTTATGTGAAGTCTGAGAAGTTCATTCATCAGCTGTGTTTCTATTCTGCCACCACAGCCACTTACGCCGACTGTAACGACACGTGTGAGTGTAGGGCATCACCCCACGCGTCTGGAGTGCTTTATGGTCTGTAGTGGCTGAAATCAAAGCCAGTAAATCACTGCCGCTATCTTGTCAGGCTCTATTGCTGTTATCAGAGGGAAGGAAACGCTGAGGGTCCGCATGAATAATTTACACTTGGCACGCTCCCACAAATGCTCCTGCATTTCATCAAAGCACCGCTCCTCCTGCTGCGTTTGGGTTGATTGAAATGGCAATTTCCTAAACTGATCGGTACATTCCCCTGACTCATGCCACGACTCCCAGATTCGGGCTTTTCCAACACCTGCACATTAAATTAATGGTGACGCGCTGAGAGGATGCATTAGTGACCTGATCCACACAACACACTGATCAATGCTGCAACGAGGCTGATGTGGGGATGCAGAACAGGGATGCTGTGGGAGGTTTTAATTTTTTAATGGTTTTGTTTTTGACAGAAGTCTCTTCTGCTCATCAAGGCTGTGTTTATTTGATCAAAAATACAGTAAAAACTGAAATATTATTCCAATGTAAATCATCTGTTTTCTATGTGAATATATAGTAAAGTGTAATTTATTCCTGTGATCAAAGCTGAATTTTCAGCATCATTACTCCAGTCTTCAGTGTCACATGATCCTTCAGAAACAGTCGATACATTTCTGATACACTTTATTTTTCAGGATTCTTTGATGAATAGAAAGTTCAAAAGAACAGCGTTTATTTGAAATAGAATCTTTTGTAACATTATGAATGTCTTTACTGTCACTTTTGATCATTTTTTTGTGTTGAATAAAAGAATAAAATTATTTTAAAAAATCTTACTGATCCAATTTTTTGTGCTTTTTTTATGTTTTTAACTTTTTTTAGTAACTAGTAAGTCACAGTTACAACAAAACCTCATGTTACCAGCTAGATAAACAGAATGTGAAACAATAATTTAAGTATATTAAACCACTTTAAAGGATATAACGCCCCTTTCACAAGATGTAATATAAGTCTGAATTTTTATCTCAAAATCCCCCACAGATCATTTATTATCGCTTGTCAAATTTGCCCCTATTTGGGTGTGAGCAAAAACACAGTTTTGTGCGTGTCCCTTTAAATGCAAATGAGCTGCTGCTCCCGCCCCCTTTCCAGAAGAGGGCGGAGCTTTAACAGCTCAACAACAACAAAGCTGGAGAATCTCACGCAGCCAAAATGAGGAAAGTGTTCAGCCTTACATTGTTCAAACCGGAGTCGACACTGATGGAGAGACTCAGGAAGAAGTTACAACTTTTAGACGTTTCTGAATGGTTAGTGGATAAATTGATGTAGTTGCTGTGGAGTTGATTCAACTCATCCACTAGCATGTGCCGTCATGTTCATCTTTTGTGTTGAATTGACCCTCGTTTGGTGTAAAATGACGGCATGACAACAACACTCGACTACAACAACTCTTCCTCTTCTCTAAAGCAGCCCAACATGGCCCCGCCCCCTTTGATGTGTGTTCTCGGGGGCGGGGTTTATGTAAATTTTAGGATTAGTGATGTCACAGGAAGAAGCTTGTTGTTGTTTGTTGTAGTCCTTAAACAGTGATTTCTGTAAAAGAAAATATCTCCTTTGCATTGAACTTTGCAGATGTTGTTTATGATCAAACAGCAACATTACACACTAACAAAAGTTAAAACAGTCAAATCATAATAATCCACTCCTTTAATGGAAAAAGCAACTTTCTGTTAAACACCTCCGTTTGTGTTCTGTGCAAGAATGCAGTAAATGATGACAGTTTTAAATGAACTATCCCTTTAAGTGGAATTTAATGATATGTGAGTCCAGTTTTTTTCCATGTCCAATATTAAAAAAGCTTTCAGCGAGTGACACTCGTTTTGCATAATAAAAAGATAAGCAGTAGTGGGTCTGTGCCCTACATAATAAAAGAACAGAATCAATTCACTTCCATGTTGACCAAACCTCTTTTATGACCCTCCGCTGCATGACAGATGTGAAGACGAGAGAGCGGCGTAAAGGCCACAGCTTCATCTCATTGCTCGGGTGTAATTTGTGGTGGATATATAGGATGGAGGAGGGGAGCGAACGTAATGCCGACTCTTTCTCAGACAGATATTAAATGAACGATCGGAGTGGGAGGCCAGAAAAATGTAAGTTGTCATCATATGTGAGAGTGCATCCGGGTGTCGGGATAAATGTCCTGATGCATGAGAAATATACAGCTGCAGGATTTCATAAGACCATACAATATGCAGCTTGTATAGCTTTTGAAACACTGATGAGGCAGAATTTGTGCTTTATATCTGTGCTAAAACTAAACAAAACCACAAATTCTTCACTCTCCAGCACAACAGAGTGGTGAAATGAAAACCAGACACACATTATTTATGTACGCTCACAGAGTAGCTACATTAATTCATATATTCTAGTGGTTGGCTTTGACATGTTGTGCATTTAGGTGACATTTAAGAGCCCAAACCTAGTGCTAGACAGATGAAATTGGTCCTTCAGAGCTCAACCAGTGAAGTGCAGTATGACAGGTGACCTTCTTTATATTACACAAGCGTGCTCATTTGAAATGCAATCACATTTTCACTAACACATTGACCTCACATCTCTTTACATGTGTGTATAACCTTCCTAGCACCTCATAGACTCAAATAGTGACACAAACCAAGGCGTTTTTTTGATATAATTCACTTTATTCTTTAGCTATCTAGGCTTGTTTTATTGGAGAGCTGACGCTGAACTCACTTTCAGGAGTTCTCATAAATATGCTGCATTACAATCTTCCCAAAGTGACTTGTTTCTCATTTTGACTGTGAAACAACCTTTGCATGCCATAATGGAAAAGTAATGATGACGCATCCCATTGACATCCACAGCTCAACCCTCACGTCACCGAGCGGAAAGCAAGAGGACAGAAGAAATGATCAACTGAGTGACTTCGCTTATCAATGGACTGAATCAATGGCTTTCCCTAGTTGATAGTTTGTAATTGCCGAAAATCAATTGCAGGAAGGATGTAAGTGTTAGAGAACATATAGATCTGTGTGTCTTGTGTTGCTAAGTGTAGCATTTTAGGGGATTATCGAACAAAACAGATACAAAATCAGTGGCTTTTTTAATCCAAACTGACCAACTAAAGGAAACACTGATCACAATAACAGTGACCAAACATTTTCAATAAAACATCAACATCTACACCTGTTAATCCTCAATAATAACTGTAGATGAATGACAGAAATAAAGTCATAAGAGACATTTAAAGGGATAGTTCACCCAAAAATGAAAATTTGATGTTTATCTGCTTACCCCCAGGGCATCCAAGATGTAGGTGACTTTTTTTCTTCATTCGAACGCAAATGATGATTTTTAACTGCAACCGCTGCCGTCTATCAGTCAAATAATAGCAGTAGATGGGAACTTCAACTATAACAGTAAATAAAACTTGCATAGACAAATCAAAATTAAAACCTGCGGCTCGTGACAACACATTGATGTCCTAAGACACGAAACGATCGGTTTGTGCGAGAAACCGAACAGTATTTATATAATTTTTTACCTCTAATACACCACTATGTCCAACTCCGTTCAGCTTCCTGTTAGTGAGGTCTGATCGCGCTCTGACAACGGAAGTGATGTCTCGCGCTCATTGAAGTATATGGGCGAGACATCACTTCCGTCATCACAACGCGTTTTTTGACCTCACTAACAGGAAGCTGAACGAAGTTGGACATAGTGGTGTATTAGAGGTAAAAAATTATATAAATAATGTTGGGTTTCTCGCACAAACCGATCGTTTCGTGTCTTAGGACATCAATGTGTCGTCACGAGCCGCAGGGTTTCATTTGGATTTGTCTATGCAAGTTTTATTACTCTTATAGTAGAAGTTCCCAATCACTGCTATTATTTGACTGACAGACGGCAGCGGTTGCAGTTAAAAATCATCATTTGCGTTCGAATGAAGAAAAAAAGTCACCTACATCTTGGATGCCCTGGGGGTAAGCAGATAAACATCAAAATTTCATTTTTGGGTGAACTATCCCTTTAAATGTCTTTTCAGTGGAGCTGAAGTCAGCTGTAGTTCTTGTGTTGCTCTTTCCTTCAGTGATTCTGCTCGTTATCTTCAGTGTCTTCAATAATCGAACAATCATCACATTAACTCTAACACTGCTTCAGTGTTTCTTTTAACATCCTGCTGCTGGTTCCCATATGAACATTGAAATTTATGTGTACAATCAGTGATCTGTTCTGTGTGTTGTTGCTGTTTTTTAAATGTACGCCACTATAATGCATATGAGCTTCCTGAGTGAAATGTTCACAGCAATATGACACTGACCTTTTGTAAATGTTTTCATGACCTCCTCAGAAGAACACAAGGCACTGTAATTTCTTATACACTTGACATTTCACACGGCTGGATAACTATACAATATAGTGCGCATGTCAGTCAAAAACTCACAAAATTAAGGCATTAAGGGGCAAATCCACTAAACACTTTTGCATGCTCATTTTTTGTGCAGTATAAAGTGAATCAGGCTCTAAAACACTACAGTGAGATGAACAATTCATCCGACCTCAATGAAAAGCAGAAGACGCGGCCTGACATACAGAATAAGTGCGTTTGCTTTAACTGTGCCGCTTCTTTATGATGTCAGCAGTGACATGTAGTTTGTCAGCTGAATATAAAGTGTCCGCTCTAATAGAGAGGTAGATTGGGATTGCGTTAGTGATTTATATGTGACCATGGTCTGTCCAGCTACTGGGGTTAATTAAAACATCCTCACTGCTTCCTGTGCAAGAACGGATCACAGTCACTCTGATGACGCAGACATACGTGCTAATAAAGGCATAATTGAAAATCTTGCTGATGATTATAAGGTTTCTATTGTGGTCACTGTGCCTCTTTTCTGCTTTTTCAGATATTATCTTTCATGCAGTGTGTAATAAAGCTGTTTGTGACTGTAAAAGCTCTGTTTCAGAGATCAGATATATGGAGTTTTTGTCTTCTGAAAGAAAGAATCGATTCTGAACTGAAACGAGTCGTCAGTAATTCAGTCTCACTTCCTGCTGAATCTATGTAGGTTTGGAACTAATTTGCATAATGTCAGCCTCTGGTGTTCATTGGCTGAACAGTCTCTTTGCCCCGCCCTCAATCACTGTAGTGTGTCTGAGACTGTTCATATCGAGAAGACCAAAGCAAATCCACTTTGATGAGATTGATACGGTAAACCGTTACTGTTCGTATCACTGTGAATCAAGAGCTGAGATTCAGATATGATAATGAGCGTCTGGTTTCTGACCAATCACAGCAGAGCAGCTCTCAGAAAGGCGGGGTTTAGAGAGACCGAGTCCTTGATGGAAGCGTTTCAGACACTGAGAGAAAAGATCTGATGCTGCAGTGGATATTATGAGAACATTGAAGTGTTTTTGACCTTGAATGCATGTAAATGTGTTGTAGGAGATGCCAAAACAAAATTAGGAACCTTTAATAATAGGAGCATTTTGCTGTTATTTTTTCAGCAATATGTTAGAATGATCATCCTGATCCTGTTGTGACTTCACTGACTTCTGCTATAAAGATCATTTAGTGAGAGTATATGAGCACTGCGAGCAGCTCGATTCAGCCTCCCCGAGTCATTTGTAAATGATAAATGAGTGACATGACATATCTGAGCAAAAGTCTTCATGTATCACAGCTAACATCTCAATTAAACTGAATCAATTAAGGCTCAGAGACTTGCGCATTAGCACAAAATCTAAACGCTTGAGACATTTCTGAAACTTCAACAATCCGCTGTGATTTAAGAGTCTTTGGATGACAGCCTGGTGTTTAATGAACTTCTAATAACTTGGCCACTTTTAAGAAAAAGTCTGATATTTCCCAGCATGAGGTGACGGTCTGTTCATCATTGTTAATCTAATGACCGGTGCTGAGATTTCATACATAAACATCTTTTCTGACACAAAGTCACAATGCAGCATTGCTCAAAATGACAAAAGAGCTCCGTATAATGAACGCGGTGTCACCGTAACATATCGGCGACGACCGCTGTGAATTCAGCAGGTGTAGTGACAGAGGAAACACAATTGCACAGTACTCGGTCATATTTTTAGAAGCCCCTCTTGCTGACTCATAGTATTTTCCATTGCAGTTTGTCATTCTGGAAAGAACCGTCCCCTACAACACAACAACAGCAATCCAATTTTCTTTTGCCAGCTACTGGAGATCCGTCTCGCCTGAAGGAAGACAGGGTGTTTGATCCTGAATGTGACCACGATATCACAGAATACAGCAGAACTGAACAGGTTTTGTTTTCGTCTCTAATGCTTCACAGCAAATATTTACCATTATAGCAGAATGTAAACCTTCGAAGAGACGTCACTGCTTTTCAGAATATCTGAAGCGCATGGGTTTGATTCCCAAGCAAAGCATGAACTGGTCAAATAAATGCAATGTGGAAAAAAAGCATCTAATAAATGCATGAATGTAAATGTGAATGTTGATCAACCTAACGGCTGATTCAGATTAGGGATGTGCAACGATTAATCACGATTAATCGTTTGCAAAATAAAAGTCTGTGTTTACGTAATATATGTGTGTGTTCTGTGTATAATAATTATGTATATATATAAATACACACACATACATGTTTAAATAAATATATATATTGATATATATTTTATATTACATATAAATGTGTCTGTATTTATATATACGTAATTATTATACACAGAACACACACATATATTACGTAAACACAGATTAATCGTTGCACATCCCTAATTCAGATGAAGGATGCATGAGAAGCAACATATTTAAGATCCTCTCTAAAATCGAAAAAACAAAACAAACAAAACAATATGGCCTTTTTAAAATAAATAAACTCCATAAAACACACTTTTTCCACTAGTTTACTTTGTCTAACTGTGGATCACTCATTCTGTGGTGGAAATGGCATTGGAAATTCATTTTTGGAATAAAATGACGTACTCTTTAAAGATAATTCCACTGCTATACATCCTAAAAATGCTAAATTGAAAAATATTTTCATGCATAATCTGTGTTGGGGAAAGTTACTTTTAAAAGTAATGTATTGCAATATTGTGTTACATTTCATTCAGTAACGTTTTGA
The DNA here is from genome assembly GCF_024489055.1 of Chanodichthys erythropterus. Classification (NCBI taxonomy): domain Eukaryota; kingdom Metazoa; phylum Chordata; class Actinopteri; order Cypriniformes; family Xenocyprididae; genus Chanodichthys; species Chanodichthys erythropterus. The sequence goes on along the minus strand of NC_090227.1, from coordinate 579,976 downwards.
TTTATATGCAATTTGATGATTGCGTTATTTTACATGTGCATCAGCAATGCTTGTTTCGCCTTCTTCTTTGCCTTTGTTTTGATCCAGAGATTCTGTACTCTTTCAGAAGATGCGTAACAGCGCCACCTACCGTATAACAGTGAAAACATGGCCGGAAAATTCTGTCAGTGGTGGGGAAAGTGAGTTGAACGAAAAAAGTTCTATTTTTGGCACATGTAAAGGCTCTTTCACACCAAAAGTGAAATAAATAAGCCTCAGGCTGAAGGAAATGCAAATTCACGGCTGTTCAGTAGAGGGCGCTGCTCAAATAAATCTTTCAGATGTGTTGCCGTTCTGGATCGCAGAAAAAGAAAGTTGAAAACTCTTCAGCAATAAAAGCAAAAAAAATGAAACACAAATGTGATGTTTATTAAGTCATTTTTGTTTATTAGTATGGTTGAATTGGATCATCGAAAGTCAGCAGCAAAGAAATTGGTTAATAAAGTGAGATTATACAGTATATTTGTGATATTTAATTTAATTATTTAATTGTTGCAGCTTCGCGTAATATTCTAAGTTTGCACTCACGATTTCTCTCATCACGTGGAGGCCATCATGAGGCGTCAGTCAATAAATGGGTAAACAAAGTAAATATCGTTACTTATTTGAAAAAGTAACTCACATACTTTGTTGTAAATTGAAAAGTAATGTGTTACTATACTAGTTACTTAAAAAAGTAATCTGATTACTTGTGTTACCGCCAACAGTGCATAATTTGACAATAAATTGCATCTCGATTTAAAATTATGCAATTTTATTGATTTAAAAAAAAATAAAATATATATACATAAAAACATTTAGCAAAAATGAGTGATGAAGGCATGGTAAAAGTTTCCATGCCATTTTAATGTGATCTTCATATGACTGAAGTCTGTTCATTTGTATAAAAATCTTTAGATTTCATAAGTCAGACTGACTGTGTTCCTAATGAGTGATTCTGCTAATTACACCAAGCTATCGTTTGCTGACAGGAGATGCAGCATCATTTAGTTAAAAAAGAAAAGAAACACTGAAGTGTTTTTATGACACTCATGAGAGACATTCATATGTAAATGCAATTTCTAAAAGGACAGTTTATTACCTTGAACTGTTCAGCTGCTCCAGCAGAATCTGTGCTGAAAACAGCATGTGTTGGATCGGACCGAAGTTACAGGAAGAAAAAGTAACGACATCCTCCATCTTGTTTTTAGCAGATGTATTGTAAGCAAACACAGTTTTGCCTCTCATTAGCTTGACTGAAGCCCTTTAATGCTTTCTGTGAAATCTTCAATATTCTGCATTTTCAGACGAAGAGAAACTCGATATATAACGCTGATGTTTTGACGCTAATGGGCCGGTCATGTCTGTCTCCTCTCCTGTAAGACGGTTATCAGTGTGTGTGTGTTTGAAGACTGCAGCGGTGTAATAGAATAATGCAGTGCACTGGGACTGTGTAATTGAGTAATGCTGATCAGCGTATCAATGTGGGGCAGTGGGTCTGTCTCTCCATATTCTCTCTAACCAAGTAAACGCGGCCATAATCAGATCCCATGCCATAGTCTGTTTGCTTTGCTCACGTACGACATGGATGTGTTTGCATGGATGTCTGTGAGAGGATCTAGTTTCAGGTCAGAGTGTGAGCGTAAATTCATCTGGATCGTACTATTGCTGCAGTCTATAGTGTGCAGTTTGCAGTTATTATCATTCACTAAAACTATTAAAAGCATTTCTGTTCATTGAATTTAAATACGTATCATTGGAAGTTTATCACTTCACTTCTCATCTCTTCAACACATGCAGCATGCGTTACACACTGTAAATCAGCTTTCTGGAGCAGCTCTGCCGGTACAGTTCTCCAGCTAATGTAGTTTATGGGGTCTGTGAATGGCCTGTCAGGACCACAGTGGGGAACACAGACCTGGCTTAAGTCAATTAGCTAAGAGGACAGACCTGGCTTAAATCAGAGAAGAGAAGCTGCAGCGCATGAAGAGCTTAGTCAGGACTCACAGGAGACCAATCAGAGAGAGATCAGTGCAGAAAGGAACTCAGATGATGCCAACAAGAGACCAGCTTCATATAAACCTCTTGAGCTGTCAGTCAGAGCGAGTGTGTGTCAGCCGCAGCTCTGAACTCATGCACTTTCACTATAAAGTCAAGTGTGCGTCAGTCAAGCTGCAAGATTTATTAAAGGATTTAGTGAGAGCTGTAAAGACTACATGACATCAAAACTGATGCAGCTGTTTGTTTTTTTTTACTCTGTAAACCCTCAGATGAATATTCAATAATCTATATACACACTTCCCTCCAAAAGTTTGGAAACACCCCTGGCAAAGTGTGCTTTGGGATGATATCAGCATAAATCCTTTTGGTGCAAATACATCACAGTAACACATTGAAGACCAGCAATAATAATTTTCATTTTGATTACATAATAATGGCAATATAAAATGCTGTGATGCTGGTTTAAACTTGGCTCAGGTTTGTAACAGATTTTTGGGTCAGCACACCTTAATAGCTTCAACAATTAATTGCCAATCAAGTGTACAATGAACCAATCAGAACCCAGTTTAGGTCAGATAGCTGCTAATGCCGGATATTTTGATGAATCGAAAATGTAAGTTTTTTCTATGTATAAACTGTTTATGCAATAAAATATGTTTTCCTAGTTTGTGTTGTCCCTTATCAGTGCAAAATTATCACAAATTAAAAAGGATTCATGCCAATATCTCTCACACACACACACTCCTGCGGATGGAGTCAGTGTGAGCGTCTCTAGAGACGGCTGGACTCTGATGAGGTCAGTGTGTGTTCAGTATCTCCTCTCTGCGTTCAGAAACAAGAGCTTCATACTGAGTGCATCTGTTCCCTTCAAATGACCTGTGACTTCCCTCAAAGCGTCTCTGTTAAATCACATTATACAGTTTATTAGGGGCCAATGAAGAGTTACTTGACGGTAAATAGTTTCTGCGGCTCGTTTACGGCTCGGCTGAATGTATTGTTCAAGTATTACTGGAATAGACTATCTCAAAATTCAGTCATGATTTACTTCGCATGTCGTTCCAAACCCCTGAAACAGAAAAGCATCTTACCGTAATCCAGGGAACAGGGAATGTTCTGGCAAGGTTCTCTCAAAGTTACAAACAAACATTCTTCCAGTGTTAATAATAATAGTCATTTGTATTATTCTTACTGGTGTATCTTCTGAAGCCAGCTCTGATATGTAATGAAAGAGTAGAACATGCTTTTTTATGAATGACTCTGTTTGCTCTGACACCTCTGTGCCTTTTGCTTTTAACACGAAAAATAAATAAATCAAAACTTTTGTGGCTTTGAGATGAAACAAGTTTCTCTCTGTGAGTTTTCACAGGTTCAGAAACAGCTCATAATGAGAAGCGGGCAGGAACATATGGCGTCTGCGCTCAGACTGAGGCAGAAAGCATTCAAAGCGCAGCGAGACGGAGACGAGGAGGCTTTCACCGCTGGACATCAGAGTCCTGAGAGCGCATGACAAATCCAATCTCACTCCACCTGCGGAACAGACGCGCTCGCTCCATAAACACACTCCTGTCTGACTCAGAGAATGAGAGACCAATGATTGTTTTCCTGCCAAATATCTGAACATTCCTAAATCAAGATGCAAAATAAAAGTCATTTTGCTTCTCAAGTAAATGTATCTTAAAAGCATGTTTTGCAGCCTCATAAACCCAGAGCTCGTTTGCATGTTCTTCGAGCGGCTCTAGATAACCGTTCAGCGTCTCACTGCAGGCCAGAGACTAATGAGACGGAAGAGAGTTACACAAGCTCTCAGTCTGAAGTTTGAGCAGCTCAAAGCTGATCTCATTCACTATATAAGGGCAGACACATTTTAAGACTGGACTCCATCCAGGAGCGAAGCAAACAGGTAATTCACCTCAAGATTGGCAAGACAAAGCAGTCGGAGTGACAGGAAACATCAAACACACTCTGACTGGAGTGAAGGACGACACCTGACCCAACTCTGTCTCAGTGCCGAGCTTCATTACCATCCCTTAATGAGATCGATAAGTTCAAAATCGAGTCAAGATCAACACTGACATGAAATGTGGTGCACACTTTAATGTCTCTGCTGTATTTTATGCCTGTGTGCGCTGAGGACAGCCAAAACCCTTCACAATACCATTCCTTAACATCACTCCAGTCCCATCAGTGAGACTCAAGAACCTCCTTTATGATGATTACCAAAATATGTGATAGGAAAAATATGCATTTAAAAGGGGAAACTGACAGTTAACAGGGTTAAATGTTTCAGAAAACATTCAAGAGCGACGTTCCCGTAATGTTTGAAGAATGATGAAACGGAATGTTCCCTTAAAGGATTAGTTCACTTTTAAATAAACGTTTCCTGATAATTCACTCACCTCCATGTCATCCAAGATGTTCATGTCTTTTTTCGTCAGTCGAAAAGAGATGAAGGTTTTTGAGGAAAACATTCCAGGATTTTTCTCTGCTTATAAAGGACTTCAATGGGCACCAAGCGGTTGAAGGTTTCATTGCAGCTTCAAAGGGCTTTAAACGATCCCAGACGAGGAATAAGAGTCTCATCTAGAGAAACCATCTGTCATTTTTGAGAAAAATACAACTGTATATGCTTTATAAACTCAAAATATCGCCTTGAACGCATGTTTCCGCATATTCCGTAGAATAGGGAAGGCGTAGGACATACGGCATAAGTGTTTTGAAGAATGCGGAAACATACGTTCAAGGCGATATTTTGTGTAATACCTTAATTTCTTTTTGACTGACGAAAGAAGGACATGAACATTTTGGATGACATGGGGTGAGTAAATCATCAGGAAAAGTTTATTTAAAAGTGGACTAATCCTTTAATGTTCAAAAACACAAAACATTTTGAATGTCATTCAGAAACAACACTGACAAAAACTTTATTAGAACATATTTATATATAAACAGAAAAGAAGAGATTTTGGAAAATGTTGGTAACCAAATCATTTTGGTGAACTTCTACTGTATGGAGAACAAAAAACACTGAGCCATTCCTCAAAATATCTTCTTTTGTCTTCCACAGAAGAAAAATGAGATTGTGAACAGCCTGAGGTCGAGTAAATGATGATTTTTGGATGAGTGTCTTCTGGCGTACACAAGATTACAGTCAGTGAATTAGATCTGGTGAAATGTGCATGAAATAATGTCAAAGCCCAAAGTTCATGCAGGGTTCAACGGCCAAAAACTCATTTATGCTGCTTCTCCTTCATCTAGGACCATCAACAACCCCGGGATCGAGGTTTGAATTAAAATATTGTCTTGTAATCATGTGTGAAGTTTTATGTAATGTGATTACATTCCTGACAGTTCAATTGTATAATTCAGTTTTATATGTAATATTAGCAGCGGCTGATATTAATGCACAATAAAAGCAAATGTTATTATCAGCCGCTGCTCTTCTATTCGACCGAACACTATTGAAGCATCTGAGCACCAGAGAGAAATGCATTAACATATAAAGCATGGCTTATATTTTGGATTATTGATTTGTTGTCTCCTTTTAACGCGACTTCCACAAGGACATGAATTCCTGAACTACAACACGTCAGGCTTGTCCTTATTCTGGGTTCCAGATAATGATGAGTTTTTATGAAGTGTTTTTAATGCTTGTGTTCCCTGTCCTTGACCCCTGCTGCCGTCACGCCGGTCCTGTAAAACTGCACTTACAACACTAACAGCCTCCGTAGAGTCACATTTCCACAAAGATAAATGGTCTCCATATGAATCCAGTGAACTTGTAAAAGTTTTACTGGTTGTATTAGAATTTCTAATAGCCTGTTGTTAACTCAGTGTTCTGCATGCCGGCAGTCAGAATGAACATAAAACACTGTGCTGCTTTCGCCTTTTTCACCGGACGGCTGTAAAAGTCTTACAGAACATCCTTAAAGACAGAAGATTCTGAATATCATTATGGGACATTTCCAGCTATGATAGAAATGATAAAAGCTTGATTTAATTTAGAGCAAAAGAGAAACAGAAGCAGATTCTTTATTTAATCTTAAAGGGACGGTTCATCATTTACTCACTCCAGCGTCGTTCAAAACCTGCAGGACTGACTAGAGCAACAAAAGAAGATGTTTTGAAATGTCTCATGATTCTGTCTTAATAAAATCCGTAGGGTCTCAACACACACACACACACACACAGATTGATTGATTGATTGATGCTCAGTATGATGAAGCTGTCAGTTAATCTGTGGCAATGAAAAAAGAGCACAGAATTATGTCAAATAGAATTCATTTTACAAGCTTGTTAATATAAGAGAGTTTCCCGTGAATTATCTGTATCACACAGAGAGCAGATGGATCATGACCTCGAACAAACCATGAACAAAACATGATCTTCTAGCCAGTTACTTTGGATGAAAATCATCTGCTGGAGACTTTAAAGTGTCACAAATAACACTTTCATAGAATCTGCAGGAGCAGATGCAATGCAATGCAATAAAATGCAATAAAATGCAATGCAATAAATGCAATAAAATTCAATGCAATAAAATTCAATGCAATGGAATGCAATGCAATGCAATAAATGCAATAAAATTCAATGCAATGCAATAAAATGAAATAAAATGCAATGCAATGTAATAAAATGCAATGCAATGCAATGCAATGCAATAAATGCAATAAAATTCAATGCAATGCAATAAATGCAATAAAATACAATGCAATAAAATGCAATAAAATGCAATGCAATAAATGCAATAAATGCAATAAAATTCAATGCAATGTAATAAAATGCAATGCAATGCAATAAATGCAATAAAATTCAATGCAATGCAATAAATGCAATAAAATACAATGCAATGGAATGCAATGCAATGCAATAAATGCAATAAAATTCAATGCAATGCAATAAAATGAAATAAAATGCAATGCAATGTAATAAAATGCAATGCAATGCAATGCAATAAATGCAATAAAATTCAATGCAATAAAATTCAATGCAATGGAATGCAATGCAATGCAATAAATGCAATAAAATTCAATGCAATACAATAAAATGAAATAAAATGCAATGCAATGTAATAAAATGCAATGCAATGCAATAAATGCAATAAAATTCAATGCAATGCAATAAATGCAATACAATTCAATGCAATGCAATAAAATGCAATAAAATTCAATGCAATGCAATAAATGCAATAAAATTCAATGCAATGCAATAAATGCAATAAAATTCAATGCAATGCAATAAATGCAATAAAATTCAATGCAATGCAATAAAATGCAATAAAATGCAATGCAATAAAATGCAATAAAATGCAATGCAATAAAATGCAATAAAATGCAATGCAATAAAATGCAATAAAATGCAATGCAATGCAATGCAATAAAATAAAATAAAATAAAATAAAAGATTATTAATGATGAATAAAAATGATTACAAATATAGAATAAAACTATGAAATATTTACATTTTTATGCAATTAAAATAGCAACCATTCAAAAGAAAATGCATGATCTCACGAACATGATTACGATTTTTTAATGTTTTAATTGCGCAAATAAAAATCTGTGAAATTCAGGTGCATAAATCCATGGTTTGGTTGACAGAAGCGTGCTCTACACCGGTGCTCTACAGACTCAGAGGCCCATCAGTGTTTCACTAGTAATCTTTAAGACCTGTTAAAGGCCTAATGGCTCTATCCATCTTAGAGGCAGAGGAAAGATGCAGATGAGAGCTTTAATCATGATCAGACAGGTGAGAAGAGAGAGCACATTAACACTATAATGGTGGAGAGAGTGTTGAACCTGAAGAAATATGAAGCGGACACTTTGCAAAAGAGTTATTAAGAGACTAACCTCAGTTCATTCAGTGGTGCGTCTCTGAACAGGTTACGTCTTAAAGTTTCTCAGTTCTCAGCATGAATTAGGATCTCCACCAGATCAGTCATTATGCAGAACGCTTCAAATTAAAAACGATATTTAAAAAGTTTGGGATGAATTAATGATCAGATCACGTTTTTACCAGAAGAAGGCTATAGAGAACTAAACATCTGTCTGTCTCCATCACGATGATCACTGCTGTTCATTGATTATCTGACTGTAATCATACACACACGCTGCTTATCCACCAATACAGTATGTATATTGTCTTTATTGACCACATAATCTATTTTAAGTTCATAAACAGTCAACCAATCGAATCCCTGCCGCTCATAAAGATGCATGCGCACACAGTCTGGTCCTTCTCATCCCATTCCATGCTGTGTGTCTATAGAGAGTGGATATTCCCGTCCCGCTGCAGATGCTCAGGGTTTAATCAATAGCTCAGTATATGCTATAGGAGGCAGGCACTCGAGGTAATGAACTGCCCGTTTGATATATCTGGCCCTGAAAGTCCAGACGGAAACAGTGTTTGCTACAGCAGCAGTTCTCTGATTAGTCATTTCTCTTCCATCACCCTCCATCCCGACACACACTCACACACCGAACAGAATTCAATTCAGTTCAGTTCACATTTACTTGTATAGTGCTTTTCACGATGCATATCATTTCAAAGCAGCTTTACAGAGAATGCATGTCAATAATGCAGAAAACACACGCAAAACTTCCCTTCTGTTGCATAAACTCTGATTTTATGAGATCTTTAACACTGAGATCTGTGGCTTTTAGCTCATCTATTAACCTTCAGATCATCCATGTACTGTCTAACAAAAACGTATATTACGAAAACATTATTTCTGAATGTTCAAAATGTCCAGGTTTTTAAATGCTTTTTTGTTTGTTGGTTTATGCGAATGTTAAGAAAACATTGTATCGTTCTTCAAACATTATGGTGACGTTACTTTTGAATGTTGACCGTTCTGAAACAAGTAGCAACATTTAATTGACGTTAGATGAACGAGGAACTGAAAACATTTCATGAATGATGTATAGATAATGAACCACACCATCATTATACTTGCCAGAATGTTCCCTGTTAGCTGGAATACTCCTGAAAGTTAATTACAAAATTAAACAAATATAATAAAAAAAACTTTTAGCATGGCAGATGATTCAAAATAAACACCAAAACTATTGATGACGTTTTGTCCAATCAAATACTCTCTACACTCTAAAAATGCTGGGTTAAAAACAACCCAAGTTGGGTTGAAAATGGACAAACCCAGCGATTGGGTTAAATGTTTGACCCAACCTGCTGGTCAGTTTTATTTAACTCAACTATTGTTTAAAAATGACTGTATTGCTCGCTTAAAATGAACCCAAAATATGTTGGAAATTAACATTTATTAATAAGTTTAATGGATAATAATTAAACAATAAACATTATTATTAAATTGCGTATTAATAAATGTTCACCTTTTGATTATTATTGTTGCCTCTAGTGTGTGTCTGATTTTTAATTTCCAACATATTTTGGGGTCATTTTAAGCCATATAGTCATTTTTAAACAATAGTTGAGTTAAATAAAACTGACCAGCATGGTTGGTCAAACATTTTACCCAACGGCTGGATTTTTCAATTTTCAACCCAACTTGGGTTGTTTTAAACAGCATTTTTAGAGTGTTCAATGATAATGTTCCTCCCCCCAAATCAATGTAGTTTATTGACGAGCCTCTCAGTTCTGTGACAAACATCAGCATCAGAAAACTGAGCAAACAGAGAGTGAAATGTTTACAGTGCTACTGTATATATGAGCAAGAGATTCATATTCAATATCAAACTATGGAAGCTTGTTTCTGGTAACTGGGACATTTTATCACACAATTATGATTTTTGTGAGATATAATCTTGGAATTGTGAGTTATAAAGTCAGAACTGTGAGATAAAAAGTCACTTTTACCTTTTTAAATGTTCATTCCGGGACGGAGACAAACTTCCAGATGAAACTGTTCATTCCGGTATAAGTTGCTGTTTTTCACATTTAAGACTGAAAACATTTGATTTTTTTTTTTTTTTTCACAAATTATGAAACAGAGTAATCAATTTGTCTTTCAAGGCTTTTTAGAAAGCGATTTAAATGATGATGGCACATGGGGTTTCATTGACAAGTTTGCAAAGTTTTGAAACATTGTGAAATCAAATTTCTAAATGTGTTTCCTGAGGTTCCAAAGGAAGGTCAAGGGTGATCTGTGGATCATGACAGAAACACCCTGTGACATATTGCGCTGATAATTAGTCCGTCAGCTTCATCCACCCCTCAAACGGCTCCCCTGCATGTCAATATCATGTTAACATCAAACTCAACGTCAAGAGATTCGAGTCTCCTGTATTTCCTCCCCCATTCATTCAGTAATGACTCTTAAAGGTGCAGCTGAGCGATAAATCAGCGTCTCTGAGATTGGATGGTGCCGGAGACCTGCCTAAATCTCTCTGCCTGAGAAGAACACGGAAATCTATCACAGATAAAATCACGGGAGTGTCCTTAACCCGACCTCTCTGACCCTGCGGAGCAGGACTGACTGAGATGATGGCTGATTACACGAGGAAAGCAGAGCTCTGAGAGAGAGACCTAACAGAAGATGACAGTGATGGTGTTATGAGACGAGTTTACAAACAAATACACAAACAGACACAGAAACTTGTAATGAGGGGCATAAATCATATTAGTGGCAAAATAACAGTTCTGGAACCCATATGGAAGAATAATTATAATGTAAGTGGTTTAAAAGTACATAAATATGTGGGAGCATCTGGAGGGTGTAGTAATTAATGTTATGCATTTTATGATCTCGGAAGAAGGATACTTAATCTGTCAAGAACTATTTTCTCTGTTTAGGTCTGATGCTAGCTGCAGTGCGTTGAGCAATAAACATCTGTTCTGGAAGAAGCTTTCTGTTTCTGGGTTCAGCAAAGCATTTTCCCACATTTTTCCAAGTTTTATACATTTCACAGACATTTTACAGAGACAAATCACAAATATAGCTGCAAGCAGCAATTATCGGGGTTCACTTTAAGGCTTTAAGCACATAAAAAGGTATTGTATTTTATTTAGCAAGCATATAATCACTTAGATCATAGATGGAAAAGACCATTTACAGCCAATACTGGCAATTTACTAAAGAAAAATATGGTTTTTAAAGTTTTTTGACAGTTATAGCACCACCTATTGCCCGATCTCCACCACTTTTTAAGGTGCCCTCACAGTGTGTCCATGCATATGTGTCAAATTTGGTTCAAGTTATAGACACTTATATATATGAGAGAGCATAAAACATTACCCATGAGTGACTTTGACTGGATTTTTTTGACACTCCCTGACATTTAGACATAAACATTTAGTTAACATCCTATGGTTCCATATTTCCTATGGTGGTTTCGTCTCGATCGGACGGTTTCAAAGATATTCGCAAACGTTTTTTAAGCGCTAAATCACAACGTTGCACAAAACATAAGCCGAAACCTGGCATGATTGGTATTGTTGGACTCAGCAAGGATTCAGGAGTCTAAAAATGTGACTCCTATGAAAATAAGTCAACCTCATCCAAACTAAGCATTGGAAAATTTTATTTTACCGCTAGATGGCGATGGCTCTAAATATTTCAGGCTCCTTCAGGGCCTTGTGCCGATGACCCAAACCGAGTTTTGTTCCGTTAACCTTGTCTCATAGATGCCCAAACTTCATTGGCGATGGCGGCCATGTGTTTCTAGATATGCCAATCTCCTCATAGACTATTGTCAAGTCAGTCTGACTAACGGTTGTGTAGTTATAGCAGTTTTAATGTTTCTTTCATGTTATATCGCCACCAAGTGTCCAAACGCTGCAATTTCATACTGTGACGAATAATGAGCCCATGTACCAAGTTTGGTGAAAATATCTCATTCCCTTCAAGAGATATAGTCAATTTAGTAAAAGTGGCTCCGCCCTCTTCACAAGTTTTGCCGCCCATTAGTGATCGTGAATCAAAATTTCAACTTTTTGTTTTGGGATAACTTTTGATATTCAGTCTCCAGGGAACATATCACACTGGTTTGGTTCTGATTTTACCCAACATTTCAAGTAAAACTGATATTTTTGCCACTTATATGAATTATGCACCATATTGCAAGTCACTTTGACTCTAAACTGTCTATTTGTGTAATTAAGTGGTACTTACTTTTATTGTAAAACTGCCTCGATGTCCAGTTCAGAATGTTACAATTCATTTCAATTTTTCGTTCCTGAACCGAATGTGAAGTTGGAGGGTGAAGGAAGGAGGAGAGGGAGGGAAGTGATGGATGGAGGTCAGAGCGAGTGACCTGCCCTCCGCTCGAGCCCTGACCCGCCCTGACACCAGAAACACTCAAACCTGCAGTAAAACACCAGCAGGGCAGGATCAAGTCATGTGTTTTTAAATCTTATGTTTATTCTTTACAATATTTGTTGGTCAATACAGCGGTTTGAGATCTCTGCCCTTTCTATTGCAACTGGGGCATGTTGTCACAAAGGGTCACGTGTTTAATTAACATTTTCCCACTGGTCGATAACACTAGAAAATATGTATTTTTGGCATGTAAGATGTGCTTAAACGCAAAATTGACTTTAAAAAACATAAACCTAAACACTGTGACAACTAGCCCCGGTGTCCTGTGAGAGAGCAGGGAGCGCTCGTGAGTGTGTGAGGCTGATGGAGGAGGGAGTCTCTGGTTCCTCGCGCGAGACAGACGCGCTGCCGGTGTTCTGTGGCGGCAGGTGCGAGCGCGCATCATCATCATCATCTTCACTCCGTTTGCTCTTCTGAACTTCTGCACGTTTGTGCTTCTGAATCGCGATGTTTGAGGCGGAATGGCACTGAAGAGCTGCGACGCATCTGGAAAACACGCTCGACCATGACGCGCGCGCTGACCGTCCTCCTGTGCGTATTTACCCTCATCAGAAGTAAGTGAAAGAACTCATTCGTGCTTTACCTTCGATGCAACACTTCAGTTACAGGAGTTAAACGCGCTTGTTTAGAAATGTCTGATTTATTGCTGTAGTAAAATTGTGAGACAACCAGATTTTTTTTAGGATACCAAGATCATGCAAATGAGTGTTCGGATGTTCCTTCTGCTCAAAAACACTATAATGCCTGTTTGTTTGTCTGTCTGGATGTTTTTGAGTGAGATATTTTATACAGCTGAACTATTTAAAGATGCACAGTGTTTGTTTTTCTAAATTAAAACTAAACTGGCGTCATTTTTGAGACGTGTCATTAAAATGATGAATGAGATGAAGACAGTTTTTGTTCTACACAGAGCAGGTCGCCATATTGAGGTCACATGACCAGCCCTGTCATGCAGTTGAGTTACAACTAATATTCATAATCATAATATGTTTACTTTATCTAGCACATTTAGCTCATGTACAAAACACTTTATGAAGTTTTTATTTATAAGTGATATAAAACTTAACGATAGACTCAAACATAGTCTGATGTTTTACTAACGTTCCCGTGAAGAACTTTCCGGCTCCACCGTTAAAGTCGGCTTGAAAGTAAAGTTGTGCTCATCGTTTCTTCCTGATTGTTTCGTATATCCTCATGCAATGCTTCCCAAACAAGAACAAATGTAGGGTGGGGCTTGATTTTGATTGGATGGTTGTGGTTTGCTATTGGTGGATCTCATGTGAGTGACAGGTTGCCCCGCCCTCATCATCAGAGAAGAGAAGAGATGCTGCGAGAGGAAGATATTCTGATTCAAGATTACCAGAACATGAATTTAACACAATAATGATAAATCATTTAGAATAAACTCTGTGATACAATACATACAAATAATTTGATTCTGTGGTGATTTTAAGATGTCAGTAACCGTTCACTGGTCATTTGAGGGAATGTCTATATGTGGGTTCAGTCTCTTCTCTATAGCCTGTGGTCATAAAACACTTTCAAGGGGTGGTTGATTATGATTTGCCTTTTTTAACTTTAGTTAGTGTGTAATGTTGCTGTTTGATCATAAACAACATCTGCAAAGTTACGACACTCAAAGTTCAGTGCAAAGAGAGATATTTCCTTTTACAGAAATCACTTTTTAACGGCCGGTAGGGACTACAACGAGCTTCTTCCTGGGTTACTGACATCACCAACCCTAAAATTTACATAAACCCCGCCCCCGAGAACACTCAACAAAGGAGGCGGGGCCATGTTGGGCTGCTTTAGAGAAGAGGAAGAGTTGTTGTAGTCGAGTGCTGTTGTCATGCCGTCATTTTACACCAAACGAGGGTCAATTCAACACAAAAGATGAACATGACGGCACATGCTAGTGGATGAGTTGAATCAACTCCACAGCAACTACATCAATTTATCCACTAACCATTCAGAAACGTCTAAAAGTTGTAACTTCTTCCTGAGTCTCTCCATCAGTGTCGACTCCAGTTTGAACAATGTAAGGCTGAACACTTTCCTCATTTTGGCTGCGTGAGATTCTCCAGCTTTGTTGTTGAGCTGTTAAAGCTCCGCCCTCTTCTGGAAAGGGGGCGGGAGCAGCAGCTCATTTGCATTTAAAGAGACACACACAAAAACGCTGTGTTTTTGCTAACACCCAAATAGGGGCAAATTTGACAAGCTATAAGAAATGATCTGTGGGGGATTTTGAGCTGAAACTTCACAGACTTATATTACATCTTGTGAAAAAGACATTATAGGTACCTTTTAACACATCTGACAGTGTGCTCATGTTTTTTTGGCCTTATTATTCCCTCTAAAGAACCCGCAATGTGCCCAAAATATTTGCATTGAAATGTATAACCATTGGAGGCCGTTGGTCCAGTGTCATCTTGTAAGCGGAACAGGCTTTGATGGATTTAGGACAAAGGGATCTGGGTGAATCTCTCCTCGATGAGAGACTAACAGTGAAGTCGTGGTTCAGAGCAGTAAAGAGTGAGTGATTCTGCAGCAGAGCGAATATATAGTGTGATTTAGGTACTGTACTGTAAAATCCTCAGCATATTTCTTTGGTTCTTTGGTGGATCATTCAAACACAGTTCTAACACTCTTTCTGAATGTTCCTCTAGCCGGAGTTTAGACTTTTCATCCCTAAATATTGGATAAGATAAAAACGGCTCTGGTATTTATTATTAGGCTTAATTCACCTGAGAAGTGGCTAGTATAGAGATACTGTTATAGTTTTCATTAATATTTTGAATTAGTGTATTTATAGTTATTTATATATATTCAATATTCATTATCAGTGCACATCATTATTGTGTTAAATTCATGTTCTGGTAATCTTGAATCAGAATATCTTCCTCTTGCTGCATCTCTTCTCTTCTCTGATGATGAGGGCGGGGCAACCTGTCACTCACATGAGATCCACCAATAGCAAACCACAACCATCCAATCACAATCAAGCCCCGCCCTACATTTGTTCTTGTTCCTGAAGCGTTTCACTCTGATATATTATACACATCATAGAGATGCTGTGAATGAGTTGTTAAAGGTTCCAGTGTTTTCTGCTGTGCCTCTTTTACTGTCACTTTAAATCAGCACTTTTACTTTGCCTGTTTGTTCCTCTGGGCCTGCTGTTAATTTCTTCTTCTGTGTATCATCAATCGTCATTACAAAGAGAGTGCTTACAGTGTAGCTCTGGGTGTTTCTAATTAATGCAGATCAGTGCTCATTAATATTAATTAAAGCTCCAAGGCTTTATATTTCTTTAACAGTGCAGGTTACGCCACCTTTTTAGAGCTGCGTGATCTGAAGTGTGAAGCACGTCAGAAACTTCAATGATCTGTGATAAATATTCATTTTATTAGAAGCCAATAAAAACTCCTTTGAGTGTTCCTGAGTCTGCAGAGTGCCAAAGAAAACACTGCGTCTCAGCGTTATTCAGATGATTGTTATGGAAGATGAAATTGCATATTTTCAAAGAATCTGTTTGCACACGAGTCTCGAACTACTAATTAATCGTGACAGTGACAGATAGTGCTGCACGAGACACACTGCGTAAAAACATTCATTATTTTGATTTATTTTAGGGCTTTTTGCCTTTATTCAGAATGCAGACAAGATATATTATTATTATTATTATTATTAATATTTGATTTATTTTTTATATATTTTGTTATTCATGTCCATTATCCCAGCAAACAGGGAACGTTCTCAGAATGTTCTGGCAAGGTTCTCTCAAAGTTATGAACAAACGCTCTTCAAGTAACGTTAATTGAATGTTTGTTCAAAGTTATCTAATGTTCTCAAAACGTTAGCACAAAATCATAATTTAATCTTCATTCACGCAATGTTTTTTTCTGAATCATTTTAGTTCGACATTTTTAAAAGACTCAGGAAGAAGTTACAACTTTTAGACGTTTCTGAATGGTTAGTGGATAAATTGATGTAGTTGCTGTGGAGTTGATTCAACTCATCCACTAGCATGTGCCGTCATGTTCATCTTTTGTGTTGAATTGACCCTCGTTTGGTGTAAAATGACGGCATGTCAATAACACTCGACTACAACAACTCTTCCTCTTCTCTAAAGCAGCCCAACATGGCCCCGCCCCCTTTGTTGTGTGTTCTCGGGGGCGGGGTTTATGTAAATTTTAGGGTTGGTGATGTCAGTAACCCAGGAAGAAGCTCGTTGTAGTCCCTACCAGCCGTTTAAAAGTGATTTCTGTAAAAGAAAATATCTCCTTTGCACTGAACTTTGAGCGTCGTAACTGCAGATGTTGTTTATGATCAAACAGCGACATTACACACTAACTAAAGTTAAAAAAGTCAAATCATAATCAAGGACCCCTTAATTAATTGTATTTCCACCATAACACTACATGATCCCAGAAATGGCACAGAACTACTGTAATGAGTCAAACATCAGGGGTTTAACAGTTTGTTTTAAGAATCTTCTTGGTGATGAAGACCGTTGACTCAGTGATTGTTAAATACACGTCTCGTGTTTTCTGATTGTGGATTCAGTTCTGAGCTTCACAGTCTGCTGACTCGGCAACAAGTGAACTAGGCAGTCATAAACTATCGGCTGCGCTTGAACAATTGACACTTAAAGAGAAGGATTGCTGAAAGCTTGACAGGAGACTTGAGCGAAAGTCCATGTTCTTCTTTTCTTTCTGTTTTTACTTTCAAAGCTGTCATTATTGAGCTTTTTTGGGAACAGATTACCTGTTTGAAATGTGCTTGTGAAATATACAAAACATTTTTATTATGCATTAGACACAGACCTCTATATTTCCATGTTTTTACACATTTATCCACATCAACCCAGCAGAATTGATTTTCACGATATCACAGTATGTCACCATGAAACACCCTTTCTCAAGCGTGACCTGTGTGTTCAAGAGAAAGTCCTGCAGTGTTTCTGTTTGTCACATCTCTGTGTTTTAGAAGCAGGCGTGATCTGACAGGACAGGTGTGTGTTTGTGTCCGTCCGCAGGTGGAGCGAGCGCAGACTCTGAGGAGCGTCTGATGAACTGGCTGCTGGGTAAAAACCGCTATAACAAGCTGATCAGGCCGGCTGTGAACCGCAGCGAGAGAGTGACGGTCGTCCTGCAGGTGTCTCTGGCGCAGCTCATCAGTGTGGTCAGTGCGACTGGAGATGGGCATGGCAGTGATTTTGTATTTCAATGATCAAAAAGTTTGTGAGGAGGTTTCAAAATGAGTTTAATCAGTTGTGAAGAGATTTTCATGCTTTCATTCACATTTTAAACCGTTCGATGTGACATTTCTCCACACCAGTAATACTGAATATGTCCTGATGAAATATAAATAGTGTTTACAGTAGTGTTACTGCAGCATCATTTATAGTTATTAGTTTTTTGTCAATACTTTGAATTAGATTTTATTTTTATATTGCCTTTTTCACTTTAATTTTAGTTTGTTTTAGTAATTGTGTTGTTTTTGTTATTTTTATTAGTTTTTGTTATTAAACGTGTCCGTATAGTTTTTATTCATTGTTATTTATTAGTTTTGTATTTACTAATTGTGATACTATTATATTTTTTATTTAGTTTTCCATTTTTTTTTATTGCAGTGTTAGTTATTTTAGTACATCAGGTTAAACTAAATTAAACTAAGAAATGCTGAAATAAAATAAGTTTACATTTTTACGTAACGAATTTAAGCAACAAAAATGTTTTTCATTTCGGATTAAGTTAACTATAATAACCCTTAAACTGACACAGATAAAAAACAACACGTTTTGATATTCGCTGCATAATAATTGAAATATCACAGAGACGTAAATATTTGAAGTAATTAAAATGTCTGACTGAGTTTTTTAGTGTTTTGAGTTTTCTCAACCCATTAGTTGCAATCCAGGTTTCATTCCAAGTTTAAATGCACAGCAGTGATTTTGATCATTATGATTATGGTCTAATGCTGCTGAAAAGACATTTCTGTGTAATTTAAAACCGTCTGCGCTGCAATCACTGCAACCTATATAATTATTTCAAAACTCAACTTTATCGTTTTTTTGCTTCCAGAATGAAAGAGAGCAAATCATGACGACAAACGTCTGGCTCACTCAGGTCAGTGTCAATCACATTTCAATTATTTCTCAATTAAAGCGTCCTTCAGCTGATCTTGGATTTATCCTCTTCGTTCTCTCACGTCCACTCATCAGACTGCTAACAAGTGTGTAATTGTGGCTAGTCTGACCGAGCGAAAGCTCGTATATGAAATAATAAGACAACTGCAATGTTATCCGCAGAACTGGAATGATTATCGTCTGTCGTGGGACCCGGCTGAGTACGAGGGGATCGACAAGCTCCGGATCCCCTCCAGACACATCTGGCTGCCGGATATAGTGCTGTACAACAAGTGAGCGACCTGAATGTGTTTGATCAGAGAAAACAGCTTTAGCTTCATATTTCTGTGGAAACTGTCATGCATTTTATTTTTTAGGATTCTTTGATGAATAGAAAGTTCAAAAGAACAGCATTTCTTTGAAAAAGAATCATTATAAATGTCTTTAGTGTCACTTTTGATCAATGTAATGTCTGAATGAAAGTATTAATATTATTATTTTGAAAATCTCGCTTTCCACCGAAATATGAACTGTTTTCAACATTGATAATAATCATAAATGTTTCTTGAGCAGCAAATCATCATATCAGAATGATTTCTGAAGGATCATGTGACACTGAAGACTTGAGTAATGATGCTGAAAATTCAGCTTTGATCACAGGAATAAATTACACTTTACTATATATTCACATAGAAAACAGCTGATTTACATTATAAAAATATATCACAATTTTTACTGGATTTTTGAGCAAATAAACACAGGCTTGATGAGCAGAAGAGACAAAAACTTAAAAATCTTAATTATTTCTTTTGATTGTTAGTGTAAATGTATTTTTTTTATATGTAATAATAATTAAATGTCCGTTCAGTAGTAACACATCTGATATATATCGTGTCCGTTCATAGTGCCGACGGGACATATGAGGTGACGGTCTTCACCAACGCCATCGTCCTGTTCAACGGGAGCATCGCCTGGCTTCCTCCTGCCATATACAAGAGCGCCTGTAAGATCGAGGTCAAACACTTCCCCTTTGACCAGCAGAACTGCACTCTGAAATTCCGCTCCTGGACGTACGATCACACCGAGATCGATCTGGTCCTGAAGTCCGAGGTGGCCAGCATGGACGACTTCACTCCCAGCGGCGAGTGGGACATCTTGGCTCTGCCGGGCAGGAGGACGGTCAGCGCTCTGGACCCCACCTACGTGGACCTGACGTACGACTTCATCATCAAGCGCAAGCCGCTGTTCTACACCATAAACCTGATCATCCCCTGCGTGCTCATCACCTCACTGGCCATCCTGGTCTTCTACCTGCCGTCGGACTGCGGCGAGAAGATGACGCTGTGCATCTCCGTCCTGCTGGCGCTCACCGTCTTCCTCCTGCTGATCTCGAAGATCGTGCCGCCCACGTCCTTGGACGTTCCCCTGATCGGAAAGTACCTGATGTTCACCATGGTGTTGGTCACGTTTTCCATCATCACGAGCGTGTGCGTGCTGAACGTGCACCATCGCTCCCCGAGCACGCACAGCATGCCGGCCTGGGTCAAGCTGGTGTTCCTGGTCAAACTTCCAGCGCTGCTGTTCATGCAGAGACCTCACGGGAACTCGGCTCGGCAGCGCCTGCGGCAGAAGAGGCGTCTGCGTGACCCCAGGTCTCTGTTGGGCCTCGGGTACGCTGCTCCTCGCAAATCCGCCATGTCCTCGTCTGCGTCTGCGCTGTTGGCTGCGCCGCCGGCTTCGGCTCTCTCGTCACCAGGACACTTCTACAACAAGGGCCATCAGCTGCATTACGGCCACGGCTCTCGGAAAGCAGATCCGCGGCCCACCGAGTTCCTGCCCAACGGACACAACTCCACACAGGACCTGAGGGGGAGCAGGGCCGCTGCAGACTGGGGATCTGAGATTCAGGAGGCTGTGGATGGAGTTCGCTACGTAGCTGATCACATGATGGGAAATGACGACGATCAAAGTGTGAGTACTACTGTTCAAAAAGTCTCTTCTGCTCACTAAAGCTGCATTTATTTGATCAAAAATACACTAAAATTAGGAAATATTATTCCAATGTAAATCAGCTGTTTTCTCTGTGAATGTATAGTAAAGTGTAATTTATTCCTGTGATCAAAGCTGAATTTATTGGATTAAAAATACAGTAAAAATCACAAAATATTATTGCAATTTAAAACATCTGTTTTCTATGTGAATATATAGTAAAGTGTAATTTATTCCTGTGATCTAAGCTGAATTTATTGGATTAAAAATACAGTAAAAATCACAAAATATTATTGCAATTTAAAACATCTGTTTTCTATGTGAAAATATAGTAAAGTGTAATTTATTCCTTTGATCAAAGCTGAATTTATTGGATTAAAAATACAGTAAAAATCACAAAATATTATTGCAATTTAAAACATCTGTTTTCTATGTGAATATATAGTAAAGTGTAATTTATTCCTGTGATCTAAGCTGAATTTATTGGATTAAAAATACAGTAAAAATCACAAAATATTATTGCAATTTAAAACATCTGTTTTCTATGTGAATATATAGTAAAGTGTAATTTATTCCTTTGATCAAAGCTGAATTTATTGGATTAAAAATACAGTAAAAATCACAAAATATTATTGCAATTTAAAACATCTGTTTTCTGTGTGAATATATAGTAAAGTGTAATTTATTCCTTTGATCAAAGCTGAATTTATTGGATTAAAAATACAGTAAAAAATCAGAAAATATTATTGCAATTTAAAACATCTGTTTTCTATGTGAATATATAGTAAAATGTAATTTATTCCTGTGATCAAAGCTGAATTTTCAGCATCATTACTCCAGTCTTCAGTGTCACATGATCCTTCAGAAATCATTCTGATATGATGATTTGATGCTCAACAAACATTTATGATTATTATCATATGATTTATTTACATTTTATTTTTCAGGATTCTTTGATGAACAGGAAGTTAACAACAGCATTTATTTGAAATAGAATCTTTTGTAACATTTTGAATGTCTTTTTTGTCACTTTTGATCAATTTTTTGCATCCTTGATTAATGAAAAGCATTAATTTCTAAACCCACAATTTTGAATGGAACTGTCTGTTAAGCACATATTGCCAGTAATTTTCCTGCCAAATCTATAGTGATTGGCTTATAGTCACGATACAAGTAATTTTATTTCACAATATAGTTATTTTTGCTTTAAATAGGTCAAAATGTTTTGATACCATTGAAATTCTATATTTCTATATTATTGTCACCAATTTAAAGGGGGAAGAAAAAAACCTCAAGAATACTAGAGAGAAGTAAACAGTATAAATGTGATAAAATAAGAACAAAGAAACTAATTACAAGCAATATGATGACAAAGAAATAGACTTACCTGAAAAACTTAAAGCACTAGAAAAAACATAATTATGCATATCTTCACTGTGTAAATTAAATATACATTTATTCACATTAAATGAGACAAAAGTGATTCTGAGAGCTTTTCTCATTTTTGTTGCTGAATTAACATTAATGAGCAGGTTTATTAGGCTGCTGTCACTTTAAGAGCGAATGCACTGATCCTGTTACACATGTGTTTCCTTTCTCAACTGTTTACAGTCACTTAAGACATAAATGACTGTGTTTACGAGGATACATGCAAAGACGGTGATTTTGACACACAAGTATGTGTATTTAACCACTGACGCCTAATTAGGCTGCGAAAAGAACTCAGTTTAGTACTCACACGCTCTGCAGCGGCGGCTTCATGTGTGTCTCAGACAGCGTGAAATGAATTCACTTTTGCTTCTTATTGCATTTCAACGGTTTAAAATCACTTATTAGTAAACGTGATGCTTAAAAATGCATGCAAACAATAAGCTAACCATGCAGCACAGAAACGTCACGTGAGCATAACTGCGATAGAGACGAAAGTCCAAAATCTCTACTGGTATATCACACTCCCCTAACTCATAGACTTTTATGGTTTCACTTGGAAAACACAAGCCATAATTGCCTATAGAAGAAAAGTCTCATTGATTCATCATCATCATCATTTGTTGGTGAATCTGACTCTACTGGTTGAACTGTTCGTTTTCTGAGCGTTTCTTTTGCTGTAACGCTGTACATTTACAGGAGAGGAAACACTAGTCTAACATCATCCTCACATTTCTGTGTAAATCATTGTCTTCCGTCGAGTGTGTTTTTGTACTGAATTATACAGTAAAAGCTGAATGACATTTTAATTTGACAGAACCTTTTTCAGTGGAAGCACAATTAGCAAACAGAGGTTACAAAGCACAAAGCACATTGTAGGAGCATCGATCGCGTCTTTAAATCAGCGCTGGAGAGAGAGAGAGTGCCGAGGACAGCAGAATGAGAGACGGAGCAGCTGCTGGCTCAGGAGCGGCGGCTCAGCACTTGTTGACACTGTCGGACTCGTTCTCCCATGTTTTGTGTCCCTGTCTCTTATTAGTGGTCAGTAATTGTGTTAATGAGGCTTTCTCTGTGCTTCTGCGTGTGTCCAGGTCATCGAGGACTGGAAGTACGTAGCCATGGTGGTGGACCGCTTGTTCCTGTGGATCTTCGTGATCGTGTGTGTGGTGGGAACGCTGGGGCTCTTCCTCCAGCCGCTCTTCCAGAACCAGATCTTTCCCATCCAGCAGCCCGGCACAGATGGGAAATGAAGGCCGAGCCGGAGATTCGAATGTCTGAACTGATACTTTCTATAATCCAACTCTGAGCGTGAACTGACACGGAGTCATGGAGCAAATATTGGGATGTCACAGCAGTGTACAGCGCATCAGAAATCATGTGACCTGGAATATGAAGCTCAGATGCATTAGTGTCACCAAACTGAATTGCTGAAATGATGATTGTTTTCATACAGGTTTGTCTCCCATTGGTCAGAAAAAGCAGTTAACTCCACCCACCGGCTCATGTTATTGGTTGAGTCATTGTTTAGTCACTTTTATATAAAATTAAACCTGCAAATGGTGCATTTAGTCTCCGCATATTAAGATGGGATGAGATTATTTTGATGTAAACAGAAATTACACACTTTTAATGATCCTAAATGTGTAAAAATTGGTGTTTTGGTGATTACTTTCACTCAGAAATTGCTAGTAAATTTGACAAATAATTACGGCAGTAACACATTGAATTAAATGTGAAATTCTGAAGTAGAAAAACTGAAATAGTATTTTCTTGTAAAACATACTCCAGTAATCTTAGAAAAATCATTTCACGGTGTTGCGACTCTTTCTGTTCTTTCAGGGTTCTTTTAGGCTTGTGATGGATTGTACAAATTACAAAACAAGGTTTACAGATATAAACCAGCTGTAATGTTTTCTCTTCCTGGATCTTGTTTTGCTTTTCTGAGGAATCCAGAAACCCCAGAGAAGACAGCGTGAGTGAAACTGTATTTTGTTTTTTTCTTTCACCTTTTGGATGGGATTATTAGGTTTTGGACTGCCTTATTTTTGTGTGTGGATTCTCTCTGCTTGGATTGTGTGTGTGTGTGTGTGTGTGTGGGTATGTTTTTGTGACATATGAGGACACAAATGTGTAAAGCGACATGGGTATGACATAGGTATTACAAGAAGAGGTGATTTATGAGGACATTACTCCATGGCCCACTTTTCAAAAGGTTTATAAATCACACAGAATGAGTTTTTGTGAGAAAGTAAAGGTGTGCACAGTTTCCTCTGAGGGGTAGGTTTAGGGTTAGGGGTAGTGTAGGGTGAGAGAAGATACGGTTTGTACAGTATAAAAACCATTACGCCTATGGAGAGTCCCCACAATTCACAAAAACAAACCTATGTGTGCAATTTTTGAATTTTTGCCCAGAATATATAGTTTTGTACAGTACATTATTGTTTTAATGGGGAAAAAGTTAAACATTTACTGTCAAAATTTGGCCTTTTGTTTTACAGCAAGTTTTTATAGTGCAGATTTTTCAACCGAGACTCATTTAATACCACATCATTTGTCTCATGGATCCAGTTATTCTTTATTTATTATGCTATGGAGGATGTGCTTTGTTTGAATTTCATTGTTTCCATAATACATGCTGTTATGTGTGAGATTCAGCTGTTTTGTCAGATTTATTTGTGGAAGGTGAATCTAAAAGAACCCCAATAAAACTCACAGAAAGAGTTGATCTTTGAATCACGGTGTGGTATTTAATCAGATTTGCAACTATTCATGTCCAATATTTAAATAAAAAATTGTATGCACTGTATGTGTGGATGCTTTAGTTGGAAAGGATCAGCTACTCATCATCGTTTAATTTCCAGAGTGTTCTCGTCAGCACACAAGAGTTTATTTCTCATCTTCTGTATTTTAGAGCTGACCTGAAATGGAACTCTGCAGTGCGCCACCTGCTGGATATTTCCCGGACTGTCTGTCTGTCACACATTTACACTGGACAGAATCTTCTGTATTTGATTATCAAACTCACTTTCATTCACAGTGCAAAATATCGTATCTTTATACAGTGCCAAATGTTGTTATTTATCAAGGAGATTTTTATATTCCCCACAGCTTTTTGAAACACACAAAGCCTAGCATTCATTGGAAAGGATAACTCTGACAGGGAGGATTTCTCATATAATAATCCAGAGACAGAGGTTAGATTGTTGTGGCTCCTCTAGTATATCACAGGACGATGTTCTCTTGGATCAGATCCATTTCCTCAAATTAAACAGAAGCTTTTAGACAAAATTATTACTTGGACGTTGCTCTGAGGTATAAAAACTTTCTCAACCAATATTAAATGTGCTCCAAATGTTGAAAAAATATACAATCTTCCCATGCTTTCTTGTAACACTCACATTCTGTTTTTAAGATGGCAAACGTAGTTTTAATTTAAAGTGTGTTAAAACGAATATAATTGCTGCTGGTGCACATAATCGAGCATCTTTACCCTGCTGGTCAATCCTAAACCCAAAGGACTCGTTTTCACCCTCAGCAGTGACTGACATTTGCGCGCTCTCGCCTCTCTCTCCTCGCGCGCGCGCGCGCGCATTGTGCTTCCCATCTGCGCTTCTCCCAGTCGGTCACGCCGCGCGCTCTCCTTCCTCCGTCCCCGTCTGGACCCTGTCGGATTAATGTTACAGCACTTCTCCGGACTGTACGATGAAAGCCAGAACTCTCGTCATTTTCCACACCTGCTACTTTCTGTTTGTTCTTCTGTCAGGTGAGTGAAGGAAACTGACCCTAATGCGAATCTTCGGCTACTTGTTGCTGTTTATTGAAATATTTTGTGTTTGCTGTCTGTGAGCGACTCGAGTGTCGTTTTCAAGAGAACGATTGTAACGTAATGTGGATTTTCAACCACTGAAAATATGGTCGCATAAAAAAGAGAGTTTCTGGAATACTCACTGACCTTTTGTGACAACATGCCCCAATGTGATTTCGCACTGTATGGGGTAAATTGTCACAATGAAACAGGTTTTTTGAACACATCTTTTAGGATACTAAAGCAGATTTTTCATTCACTATTCCTTGTGCATTTATGTCAAATCAGATGTTCTTTTTGTGTTGTTCCATGTTACTTGTAATCAGGATTATAGTGGTTTATGTTCCAAATAAAAAACAATATTTTCAAGATAAAGGTCTTCAATGATTGAAACTTTGATTCCTCAAGATGAAGCTCTTTGTTGCTTTCCTCATCTGCTAAATGAATGAGTGTGAGTTGATAAGCAGTGTTTGTTTGGCACTGATCCTGTAAGTAATGTAACTAAAGGTCCTGGTGCAGTATTGGCACATGTATTCTTCATGATGAAGCGTGTCTTTGGTCCCGATTCAGGGGTTTCCTGCTCCGAGGCAGAGCACCGGCTGTTCTCCGTCATCTTCTCCAGTTATAACCAGTACATCAGACCAGTGGAGAATGTGTCGGACCCGGTCATAGTTCAGTTTGAGGTGTCCATGTCACAACTCGTCAAAGTGGTAAGTGCCTTTGAGGGATTGCTTTCACAGATTCCATGATTTCTGATGTTTCTATCAGTCGTCTATAGCCGCATGATGAGTCTGTACATTTCACTCCAGCAGGCTTGAGCTTCAAAGGCTCCACGCTTGACCTCTGAGCTCAGACGTGAATGCATCTGTCAGCGTGAATGAGCAAAATGAACGTCTCATCTTTCTTCTTAACCTGTAGCCTGACCCCCACATCTCACTTCTTTTAATTGCGGTTTCAATCAAGCCTTTTCCCTTCCTTGCATCGCTCTTCCTCGCTTCTTTTCTCTAGATCGTTTATGGTGATGATGAGGTTTGTGTAATGCAGAATGGAGTGAGCAAGCAAAAAAAGGGCATTTTCACAATTTCTGTGCATCCAATTATGTCTGTTTGTTATGCTTTAGCGTTTTTAGAGAGGTAATTTCATGCTTTTTGGGACTGAAGTGCAAACAATGACAACAACAAAAACACCGTAATAAGAGAATGAGTTAAGTGTTATACACAGCAAAATCCCCAGAGTTAAATCAGCTCTGCTCAGAGTACATATGGTCGTTCTCTAAATAGTGTTAAAATAACACTGAATCAGAGTTAAAGTTAATGAGATAATTAAGCAATTAATTAAGTAATGATTGTGCATTAGTGATGAACGCCTGCTGTTAACAAGCAGAATCCCTGAAGAAATAGGAAAAAACACAAGAACTACAAGCCTTATTAATTGTTTAATTATCTCATTAACTTTAACTCTGCTTCAGTTTTACTTTAACACTACTTATGTACCAGATGCATATGAGCAGAGTTGATTTAACTCTGGGGATTTTACTGTGATATTGCAGAGATACGCGGGCATAACATTATGAGCACTGACAGGTGAAGAGAATAACACTGATCATCTCTTCATCACGGCACCTGTTGGTGGGTGGATATATAAGACGTGAGCATTTTGTCCTCAAAGTTGATGTGTTAGAAGCAGGAAAAATGGGCGAGCGTAAGGATTTGAGTGAGTTTGATAAGACCCAAATTGTGATGCTAGACGACTGGATCAGAGCATCTCCAAAACTGCAGCTCTTGTGGGGTGTTTCCGGTCTGCAGCGGTCAGTGTCTATCAAAGGTGGTCCATGAACCGGTGACAGGGTCATGGGCGGCCGAAGCTCATTGAAGGCTGGCCCGTGTGGTCAGATCCAACAGACGAGCTCCTGGGCCCGGTTTTTCAAAAGTAATCCACTAGGATTTTGGATAATGGATTGGATCAAATCTTGAAAATGTGTTTTTCAAAAGAAAAAACAGATTACATAATCGGATTAGATCACATAATCCAATCTTGGCTTTGATCCGGATCAAATCTTTAGTTTGGGTTTTTCAGAACTTTTTTGTAGGATTTGGATCACTTTGATCCAAAAAAACAGGATTATCCTGATCCCAACAGGGGGTAGGATTTCAAGGTGGATTCCAGGAGGAAAATGTAGTAAAACTTTAAAACTAGTCAAAAAATACAACATTTTTCATCATGTAATATACATACACATTTTTATCTTAGCCTTTCGGTAACCTACTCTAAAGTAAAAAGAAATTTTGGTGCCATAAAACAATCCCTAAACAGCTGTAAATATCCAACAAAAATATATTTAATTCAAAACCCATATTCTTTCTATCAACATGTCCCTTTAGGGCCTGCGTAGAGCACTGGAAATCCAGATTTGGTGAGCCTAAAATGTTCCTATCCGGATCAGATTGATCCGATCCGATGTTGCTTTAAAAAACTGGCTCCAAAAGTAACGGATTGCAAAAAAAGGATTTCTAAATCCGGATCAGTTTTATCCGGATTAAACCTTTTGAAAAACCGGGCCCTGTAGCTCAACAAACAAGTCCGATCCTTGGAGGATCCACCTCGCAACTTACAGGACTTAAAGGATCTGCTGCTAACAGATACCACAGCACACCTTCAGCCTAGAGCAGTCCATGCCTCGACGGGTCAGCGCTGTTTTGGCAGCAAAAGATGACCAACACAATATTAGGAAGGAGGCCATAGTGTTATGTCTGATCGGTGTATCTGCCAGCAACATTAGAGGACTGATTTATTGTATTTAGACACTCTATTGGATGAAAAATGTTGGCTCACATTGTAATAGATGAGACTGTTAGGGCCTATAAGGAAATGTATTATAAAATGCACAAGTTTTATTGAAGTCATAAATGAAGTTTCAACAAATCAAAATTGTTTCATTAGCTGAAAGTTGTGAATTTAACTTATTACATGGCATAAAACATTTGTGAATAAAGCAGTGTTTCCATCCCGAACTTTACAAGAGAACTAAATTGTCACTTGCTGGGAAACTGGCTCAAAATATCAGTGATAAAAATGTGCTGCAATCGGGCTCTTTTTCCCTTCATCATAAATGAGTCGGTCTCAGAGCGTCAGACGAAACACGTCATGTGATCTTGTGTTCGGATGCTGGTGTTTGGGAACACACATCGTGTGAGACGCTACTGGAGGGAATTAGACCAAATCATTCTGATGACTTTCAGAACCACCAAACCAACATTTGAGATGCTGCGATGCGATTGGTCTACTGGTTAGTCCAGTCATCCAATCACAGCCTCTGCTGAGGCAAAGTCAGTGCAAGTAAAACCGATCTGCTTCAATTGAGCGCATGCATTTTTCATTTTTAGAATTTATGCGCATCTTGGCATTTCAATCCAGAGTTTTTTCTTTTTTTATTATGCGATATCCTAAAATGCGCATAAAAAAGGCATGGATTGTGAGTGTCCAACTTATTTGAGCATGCAAAAAAATCCTCTAGAAATGTAACCCTTCAGATGATGAACTGCACAGCCAGCATATATAGGTCTCTGTGTGCCTCGTGAAGCACCTCGAGGCGAAGGGACTCAGGTGTTCCTCGCTCTCCGTCCAAACACGGCCCATCTGTGAGACATGGAGGCGCAGGTCTGACGCCTGGAGAATGATTGCTTATGACAGCATGTTTCTTCTTTAAGCTCTACAGCCGTGTTGTATTCCCCCGCAGGTGATTTGTCTGAGACTCTCTGTTTCTTTTTCCACAGGATGAGGTGAACCAGATTATGGAGACCAATCTTTGGCTGCGACATGTAAGCTCATGCATTATTCATGAACATGGAAAGGTCATTGATTCATTTAGATAACTGAACAGAGTTGTACTCGCTATCTTTGCGGTCACTGTTGAAAACTATCGGTGCAGCATGTGGAAATGAATACAGATGTGTGCTTCTCCTGTTAAACTTGATGCGCTGTGAACGCTTTTACCCGTTAAAAATGAATCACGAACAAACCTTTTAATGGATAAAAACCATGTTAAAGGTGCTCAGTCCACTTTATTGATAATTCAGATTCAGATTGGTAATATATTTCAGATCAGAAAGAATATGTGAATGGTCTGCTTAAACAAGACAGCTTAAGATTGTCATAAATGAAGGAAGTGCATCTGATGCACTGATTATGTTAAGAGAATTATTAAAAAAACTAAGAGGCCCTAATCAAAAGAAGCATTGTGACCTCTTCAGTTCATTAACGTTTGAATGGTCATGCTAATCACATTTAATACATAATTAATTCACCTAGATGGTTAGTCGAACAAAATATTTAAACAACTGACCTGAACAATAGAAATAACTCTAAAACTCTGCATCTGTTGACAGTGTCAGATCCTTTTCTCTGTCATATATTACTGTTTGTCCTTTCTGCAGAGACAGGGTCTGAGACGGCCTGGAGAATAACAAATGAGAGCATGGCTTATAGCCACGTCTTTGAAACACACTTAATATCTTAATATCACCGCTGTGTTCCTCATGCCAGAGTCCTGCAGCCCTTGAGCAAATTGAGCTGGTTCTCTTGGGAAAGTATACTACTCCACGAACACTTTAGAGGAAATTTAAAATGCATGCTTTAAAATATAAAAAAAAACATCTTTAAAAACTTGTATAAGGATTTTTAAATTGCTCTTTTATACTATTTCAACTTGTTACTCGTCATGAAAATGGCCAAGGAAGCTGGTGTTGAAATACCAAAAACCAGCATCTTACTGATTTATTTAGTTGCTGCTACCTTGGAATACTGAATGTAAATCAGAATTAAATATAAGCCTGATGCAAATATCTCAGCCCCAGTTAATAATATGTTCTATGAATGTTTTTCTAATGTTCGCATTAACATCCAGTTCAAAACTTCCAGAATTCTAAATATTTTTTCTTGGTTATGTGAACGTTAAGGGAACATTCCATTGCATCATTCTTCAAACATTATGTGAACGTTACTATTGAATGTTCTCTGAATGTTCTGAAACAACATTCAGAAAACATTAGACAAACGTCACTGCAAAAAAATGCTGTTCTTACTTAGAATATTTGTCTTGTTTCCAATCAAAATATCTAAAGAAACATTTTCTTGACAAGTAAAAATTAATTTCTTGTTTTTAGGAAACATAAGTGAGTTTTTCCTTAAATCAAGCAAAATAATCTTAATCAAAACTGAGAACAAGATTATATATCTTATTTTTGGTTTGATATAAGATTATTTTGCTTACCCCACTGGCAGATCATTTTGCTTGTTTTAAGGAAATTTTGACTTATTTTTTCTGAAAACAAGAAAATATATAATTAATATAATATTAATATAAAATAATATAATTTTGATATTTTGACTAGAAACAAGACAAAAACTCTAAGTAAGAACAGCATTTTTTTGCCGTGTGTCAATGTTTTGAGGACATTATTTAAGACCAGATAACTATAAAAGAACGTTCTATTAACGTTACTGGAAGAACCTTTGTTCATAACTTCTGGGAACGTTCCCTGTTCACTGGGGCTTCATATTGTGTGCCTACAAATGAACTATTTCTAATTTTCCTAGATTTGGAATGATTATAAGCTCAGGTGGAATCCCAAGGATTTCGGAGGGGTCGAGTTCATCCGTGTGCCCTCCAACAAGATCTGGAAGCCGGACATTGTGTTGTACAACAAGTAAGTGAGCCGGTACCCGTCTGCTCCTCGTTTCATTACTGCCGATTCCAGTCCTTCACGATCTGTTTCTGAACCACAGTGCAGTCGGAGATTTCCAGGTGGACGACAAAACCAAAGCTCTTCTGCGCTACAACGGAGACGTAACCTGGATCCCACCGGCCATCTTCAAGAGCTCCTGCAAGATCGACGTCACGTACTTCCCGTTCGACTACCAGAACTGCACCATGAAGTTTGGCTCGTGGACCTACGACAAGGCCAAGATCGACCTGGTGCTGATCGGTTCCACCATCAACCTGAAGGATTTCTGGGAAAGCGGCGAGTGGACGATTATCGACGCTCCCGGATACAAGCACGACATCAAGTACAACTGCTGCGAGGAGATCTACACGGACATCACGTACTCGCTCTACATCCGCCGCCTGCCTCTGTTCTACACCATCAACATGATCATTCCCTGTCTGCTCATCTCCTTCCTGACGGTTCTGGTCTTCTACCTTCCCTCCGACTGTGGCGAGAAGGTGACGTTGTGCATTTCCGTTCTCCTCTCGCTCACGGTTTTCCTCCTGGTCATCACGGAGACCATCCCGTCCACGTCTCTCGTCATCCCCCTGATTGGAGAGTACCTTCTTTTCACCATGATATTCGTCACGCTCTCCATCGTGATCACGGTCTTCGTGCTGAACGTGCATTACCGCACGCCGAAGACGCACACCATGCCGAGTTGGGTGCGGCGCGTCTTTCTGAGTTTGCTCCCTCGGGTCATGTTCATGACGCGGCCTGAGAAAGACCCGGAGAGACCGTGCGCTCTTCATGCTCCGGTTTCTGCCAATCCGCACATTCTGTTGCACCGTCCTCCGCTCCTTCTGTGCACGACCGAGCTCAACAACCTGGCCGAGGCGTCCAAGATGGCGTCCGGCTTTCTGTGTCGAGACGGCCGATGCACATGCTGCTGGAATCAACACGGCACCGAAGCGGGAGAAGACGGAGGAGGAGGAGCCAGTCCCGGCTCCAGCTCCAGGTCCTCGGATGGGTTTCTGTGCGCATCCGCTCTCTCACCACAAGTCAGAGAGGCCATCGAGAGCGTCAAGTACATCGCAGAAAACATGAGGCTGCAGAACGAGGCCAAGGAGGTGAGAGAACTTCAAGGGGGGGAAGCAATGCTTGTTTCTGCATATGAAGTGCTGAACTACTGTGAAGCATCATCTTTTGACTTTTTTAACCCTGTAAAACCTGATATTTACACTTATGCATTATATTGCATTCAGTTAATGCAATCAAACAAACTTGCATCACTAACACCATGTTTGAGCTTCAGGGCCTTATATTCAGAAACTTATTTCTTTATTTTTAATAGAACAGTTTATTACAATATTTGTAAAAATCTAAAAGCTTGCATATGTGTTTCGTGTTGAGTATCATATTTGATCCATCAGGCTGTTATGGCTCATATAGTCTGATATAGTGAGAAAACGAAGGAAAAAACAGCTGTTTTAACCAGAGGCCCAAACTGAGAAAAATATGCCATTTGGTGCAGATGCTGATATTTATATGGACAAAAAAAGTGATGAAATTCTGATGCTTGTAATTTAAATCAATGGGATCTTTATAACATTATAGCAGATGCGTGCATTAAATGCATATCAATATCAATATCTGCCAATGATATGTTTAATTGAGATGATATTTAATGCAAAGCTCTGTATTTTGTAGACATATAATGCAATGCAATACAATGATGATTGACAGATGAAAAAAAGCCTGATGATCATATTCGATACTCATATTTTTTTATGTTTGGATAATCAAGTAAACCAAAAAAAAGTTACTTCAGTCCAGTAAGTGTTCATCTTGAAATATTACTAACAATATAAAAGATATTCTTACGTTTACTTGATAAAGCGCAGTGCAGATTTCAAGGTGGACATTTGAACAATTCCACTAAAATGCTTTTACTTGCTAAAAAAAAAAAAAGTCTTAAAGAGATAGTTCACCCCAAAATTAAAATGATCCCATGATTTACTGTCCCCTAGGTGTATATGACTAACTTCTTTCAGACGAACTCAATCAGAGTTATATTAAAAAATATCCTGGCTCTTCCATGCTTTATAATGGTAGCGAATGGGGCGTGAGATTTTGAAGCCCAAAAAAGTGCATCTATCCATCAAACAAATATTCCACACGACTCCAGGGGGTTAATAAAGGATTCTGAAGTGATGCGCTTTTGTAAGAAAAATATCCATATTTAAAACTGTATTAACTCTAATAACTACCTTCCGGTAGACGACCGTACACAATGAGTTACGGAGAAAGAGTGTATAAAGAGAAATGAAGAGGAGCTTATGATACTCCTTCATACATCACGTCAGAAGATTACTCATTTGGCGCAAGTCGACTTGTGTAAGGCTGTTTGCTGAAAGCTGGATATTATAGTATGCACATTTTTAAACATGGATATTTTTCTTACAAAAATGCATCATTTCACCTCAGAATCCTCCATTAACCCCCTGGAGTCGTGTGGATTACTTTTGGATGGATTCAAAATCTATATATAGCCAGGATATATTTTAATATAACTCTGATTGAGTTTGTCTGTAAGAAGATAGTCATATACACCTAGGGGAGAGTAAATCATGGGATCGTTTTAATTTTTGTATGAACTATCTCTGTAGGAGATTGTGTGCGGCAGGTTTATCAGATCATGTTCATCATTTAAAGGCCTTAGAATGTCTCAAATATGATACAGTGGACTTTAATGTCTTGCTCTTGTCTTTAAAGGTCCAGGATGACTGGAAGTATGTTGCCATGGTGATTGATAGGATCTTCCTGTGGGTGTTTGTCCTGGCGTGCATTCTGGGAACGGCCGGACTCTTCCTGCAGCCGCTCCTGTTGGGCGAGGACATGTGACGCCTTCACACAAACAGACTTTGAATCCCAACATTTTGATAATCAGAATCTAATTTTAGCAACCCTAAATCGGCATTTTTGTACGTATTTATATCACGTTTGGTTTAGAGCTGAATGAAAAGACTCGGGGACCTCTAAGGGTTAAACGGAGCAGCATCATCGACTTTCAAGAAGATTTCTGTGCACCCACCCCACGGCTTACTCTGTGTCAATTCACATCTTCATCAAAGTCATGCAACCCTGTTACCTTATACAAGGATAAAAAAAAAAAAAAAACATTTGGTTGAAGGACAGACTGAATGTTTGGCGAGTGTCTGAGGCTTATTAGAGGATTCAGTGTCTTAAAAGAATATTTCACCCACAAATGGACATTTATCTGCCCTCCAGTTGTTCCTAACACATGTGGTCTTTTTTTCAGAATTTTTGTATAGCAGCTCCAAAATATGGATAAACAGAATAAAACATAAGAAAGGTAACTGACACAATTCTGTGTTAAAAAAAAAGTTGCCAGATAAAAAGTAGCAGTTAGCCTACCTTCATTTTTTTCCCCCATGACCAAAATGAATGAATGAATCTGTTCAGTCCATGAGCGAATCGTTCGGTCCGGTTTGAGAGCCCGTTTGTGTCTTTATAGTGAGAGGAGCTGTGTGAAGATTCCTCTGAAATTCTGCTTTTGTCCTGCATGGAAAAATAACAGCATACAGGTTTGGAATGACATGCAGGTGAGTTAATAATGGAGTTTTTGGATGCATTATCCCTTTAAAGTGTATTCAAATGTGGTCTGGCTGTTTGTTTGGGGGGTTTTTTGTCGCTCTTTTTTTTTTTTTTTTTTTTCATTTTGTTACATTGAAAAAATAATTTTAATTTTAGTCAAAACTCTTTGAGGTTTACACTTACTCTCATCACCACCTAGTGGTTACTTTGAGCAGTTCCAGTATAATTCAGTGATGGGTATCTACAACAGTCAACACACCACCATGTTGTTTTCCCTACATGTAATTCGTGTCTGTTCTGTTAATATATTCTTAATGTAAAACCCTGATGCACATTTCCAACTCTTCAAGCAAATAAAGAAACACTATGATCATCTTCTCTTCTACTGTCACTGAAGTTGGCAACTTGAAAATGATTTATCTTTGTTCTTGTGAGAATCATGCATTTCATAGCTCTCATATCTGCCCCTGGCTGCATTGACAATGATCACAGAAAGTAACATTTTTATAACACATTGTAAATGACTGTCAGAAGTGACTGAAAGTTAACCTATAGCTTACACAATAAAACATATCAGCTGTTCCTGGCAGTTACATTTAGATGAAAGATAATATTCACAACTTAATAGCAACCTGTTAATAATAGCAGTAGTGTGCTGTAAAGAATTGTAGCTTCATTTGTGCATCCATATTAAGCAAAAAAACTTTAATTCAAGGGTTTCTCAGTCAAAAAAGGGTTAGGATCCACCTTCAGGCCCTTTCACACTAAACGCAAATGTTCGGCTAGATGAAGATTTTAAATGGAAACATTGATATGCCTTTTAACATCAGATGTGAATATTTGCACACTGGCAAAGCAAGTTTTTTCTCCTTCAGTTGCTCATTTTATTACTCATTTAGCATACCTGAACTGGCACATTAGAAACATGTCACTTAATAACTGACATCATGCTTGTGATGTAAATGACACAAGTTTATGCACAGCACTAGAGGGAAGGCCATCGGGGCTGGTCAAGTGAAGTTTATTGGAAATCCTTCCTTTCAGAGATGAGATGTGTACGTATGAGGCATCATTTATAAGATGTTGTGTAGAAAAAATCCAACATTTGATCTTAGGTCATTTCTCAAATGTGCGTAGGTTTGATTCAGAGAATGAACGTATGCACAGAAAACATGAAATTTATAAATCTTGAAATTGTGCACAGCTAAATGTTTTCTGATCTCCGCTTTGTAAACGCCACCTAAGTAACGTCATTAACAGAGCACCAGTAAACGTCCAGATCTTTTACTTGAGAATGGAGAGAATTGCTTAGACTCTATGCCACAAGGAAAAGTGTGTACGTCTGCTCACTTTTCCACATCAAAAGACAGTTTTTATAAATATGAACGTTGGCGTGGATTTTAGATCAAATCAAATCTGTGCATACGCACATGTTAGAGATGAGTCCCCTGAACAGAAGAAAGAAAGAACAGCGTTATGTTCTGATCCTGGAAACTGCATGTCGTGCTTTTCACTTATAACCTTGTGAGAATTCTGCTGACTGAATAAAGCATTTGATAATCAAAGTCACAGGTCTGCCCTCTGGCTGGAACAGGTTTAGTTGAAATTTCACAACATATGCTATAAATTACACAACTGTCACGCTACTTCTTGGGATTATGTTACATTATGTTCATTAGTACTAATCAATATATTGTTAACAACGAGGAGACACAACCTTGGAAAAATTGAACAATACCATTGTTTCTGTCAGCTGTAGAAAAAAAATAGTAAATGCATGCTGTAGTAGATTAACATAGATGACCGGAACATTTAAGCATTCAAAGATGGATTTTTGCTTAAACATTGAATGGTTGATGCATTATTGTAGGTTGGTTTGAAAAACTTCAAAGCTCAAAATGAGGGAACATGCATTATCTTTGTTTTTATATTCTAACTTGCTAACCTGGAGCTCAGCTGCTCAGATGCATTAGGCCTTACAAGGTAAA
Organism: Chanodichthys erythropterus; assembly: GCF_024489055.1. NCBI lineage: Eukaryota > Metazoa > Chordata > Actinopteri > Cypriniformes > Xenocyprididae > Chanodichthys > Chanodichthys erythropterus. The sequence continues at coordinate 543,006 of NC_090227.1, read as the reverse complement.
TGTACTGGACTGACAATGAACCTTTATTAGGTTCATTTAGGAGTTTACTACAATTAAACAAAATGTTACAGAAAATTGTAGGTATGCTTTTTAACTTGGATATTCTGTTATCTTTTCACTTTTATTTTGCTCTGTCCCAAATTTTTGGAGTGTGTTGCAGCCATCAAAACCAAAATTTGTTTATGTTTACAAAATACAATTAAGTCTGTCAGTAAAAACAATGAAAATATTTTCTTCGTACTTTTGTCAGTTAAATAATGGTTAAAGTGAATTAACAAATCTGATTCTTGATTTTATTGTATTTTACAAAATGTCCCAACTTTTCTGGAAATGTAATCTTCATTACGTGATCAGATTCCAAAAATTAAATACTTTTTAGCTAGATTATATTACATTTTAAAAACTACAGTTACTTTTTTATGCCTAATATTAACAAAATGACAATTATTAAGAATGCTTTGAAAAAGAAAAAAAAATCGGTTTTGTGGAATTCAGGGGACTATAATTATATACGGTTTCTTCCCTAACCCTAGTTTGAGAAAACCTGACATAGTGTAATGTTTTTCATGCAGAGAGTTTTATATTTTAAGACAACAAAATCCAAAGTACTGGAAAAGTCACCTGTAAAATGGTTCTAATGTGGCTTTGGGCAAAACTGTTGTGAGAATGCAAATCATCTCATCCATTATAGCTTGAAATTTTGCCTTTGGGTTGCTAAGCTAAAATGAATCCATTATTAATTTTGAAATGCCTTGTGGCTAAAAGCGCCCTGAAGGCTGAACCACTCCCTCCCGCTGAGAGTATAAACCCAAGACCACCACCTGCAACGCTCATCCCGAATCTAGAATCTACCTGTGCATCAGCCCATCATCCTTCTGAGTGGCCGACAACATGAGCTTTACGTTTCAGTCATCGTTCCAGTCGTTCCAGACCATCTCCGGCTTCGTGAGTGATCCCTCAGCCTTTCCTGCACTCCTGACTTATATTAGCCATTCTACATTGTGAATTTTACCATCCATAACATAAAAAATACTTTCTTTTTTTTTTACCATGCAGAGCATCCCCTATGTGAGTCTTATCTCTGGAGGACTGAAAGCTGGGAAAGCCATCTTCATTCAGGGAGAGGTTCCCTCTGGATCTGACAGGTGAATCTTTCTTTTGAAGACTAGAGAATAGAAACGCAAGTTTGTTTGAATAAATAGTTCAGTCCACATTGTCTTTAATCATTGCAGCTTTGTGGTCAATCTGAAGTGTGGGGAGTCTGAAGGAGATGACATTGCCTTTCAATTCAAACCCCAGTTTAGCAGCAACTGCATAGTCCTAAACAGCTGGCAAAATGGGTCATGGGGAAAAGAGGAGAAACTGGAATTACCTTTAAAACAGGGGAGCAGCTTTGATCTGCTCATTGCCGTAAACTCTGAAAATTATCAGGTGTGTTTTGATCTTTTCAATGCGTGCATCATGCAAAGGCTAAAAGAGATAAAATAAGATATCTGAATATAGCATTTTCAATCTGAAGGTGTATATGAGTGGATGCGAAGTTGGCCGTTTTCAGCATCGTATATCTCTGGAACGTGTCATCGCACTGAGTGTTGAAGGAGAGGTTTCTTTAACAAACGTGGTGTTCACTGAGGTGAGTGTTCCTCCTCTTTTACAGACTACATGAATTAAATTTCATATCAATTAATATGATACTGGAGACAGATAAATGCTTCAGTATTCTGATCATGTCCATCAGTCTTGCAGTGTAACATGCGATACTACATCGAAAACAATTATAGATCGCAATTTATTTGGTTTGTAATATACAAGAGTATTCTATAACTGCAAAATTGGAAGAGTACCTGGAATATTTTAAAAATGCATGTCACTAAATAAAATACAGCAAAGGTTGTATAAAAAATGTGTGGAAAAAAAAAACTATATCAGTAGACATGATACAAATGTTTGTGTTGTTCAACTCTTACTGTCTTGCTTTTACAGAACTTTGCTGGATCCTCCATCTTTGGGCAGAGCGTGAGTATGATCCACTCACAGAATGGGACTATGACTTTTGAAGAACATTCATCTGTGCTGAATGGAAGCTGGTCTTTGATGGGTGCCGAACATAATCTGTCAGCTATCCAACCACCGGCTGAACTTTCACTGAACAACCCAGTGCAAAATCCTGTGAGTAGCAGAAACATTCCAGGGACAGAATGAGGAGATCTATAATGAGGAGATCTATCAAATGCATATTTTGTGGATCTGTGAAACACCATGTGATTACAGAGTAGTAAAATTCGCTAGCACCAACTAGTGGCCGATTTATTTCAAAATTTTAAAGTCGAACATGCCCAAGTTTCATTCTGATTGGCCTCCGTTAACCTTGTCTAATAGGTGCTCAAATTTCATTGGCTGATGGCAGTCATGTTTTTTGAGATTCACCAATGTTCTCATAGACTATCAAGCCCCCATTGGACCAAGACACTACATGTCCAATTTCAAGTCAATCGGACTAAAGGTTGCATAGTCACAGCTGTTTTAATGTTTTGTTTTGTTTTTTTCAAGTTGTAGCACCACCTAGTGTCCAATTGACTTTATTTTTTTCACGTGTACTGAGTTTGGTGCAAACATCTCATTTTGTTCTTGAGTTTTAGCCATTTTAGTGAAAGTGGCTCCACCCTCATTGTTTGTTTTGCCGGCCCTTAGTAACCGTGAATCAAAATTACAACTTGAGCCAAGGATTCCAATGACAGAAGACACTTGAACCTAGGCCTAATGGTTCAGGAGTTATGAGCCATTTCATACTTTTGGCTGCTGTAGCACCTCAGTCAGGCCGATTGGTGCAAGCCTTGGTGACGTTGTAGGCAGTGCGAGTACTACCAGGACTCAAAGTTTCAAGTCTTTATGATTTACGGTTTGGTCTGCCCGTTCACTTTTAGGGGAGAATGCTGATCCTTGGAAAATGTAACAATTACAATAGGGTTTCAGCGCTACACCCCTAATTAAAAAAGCCCACCATAAGAATTTTGTTAATATAGGCAGATGCCTTTTTTCATGTGTTTACTGCAGATCCTTCCTTATGTGGGCCCAATTTCTGGAGGACTGAGAGAAGGCATGGCCTTGTACTTGCAAGGAGTTGTTCCCACTAATACTGACCGGTAAGGAATTGTTTTTTTGTTTTTTTTTTTGGACAATTTGGACAAAAACAATTCACTGTTATTTGGAATCAATTGCTTTAACATTTTACTTTCCATGCAGGTTTGCAATAAATTTCAAGACTGGGCAGTCCGAGGGTGATGACATTGCTTTCCACTTCAACCCTCGAATGGAGAAGAATGTGCACATGAACAGCTTCAGGAACGGTGTATGGGGGGCCGAGGAAAGTTTCTCTGATAACCCCTTTAAAAAGGGACAAGCCTTTGAGATGTTCATTGTCATCAAATCCGAAGGATATCAGGTATGTGTTTTGTAGGAGTCACTGCACATCCGTAAAAGAACTCTAGGAACTTGTCCTCACACGAGTTGTGTTGCTTTGGATCATCAGGTGTACGTGAATGGCAAGGAGCAGTACACATTCAAACACTGTATACAATTGGAAAAAGTGTCAGCATTAAATATCGTTGGAGGTGTTGCTGTGAACCTCTTCGGCTTCATACAAGTAACTTACATTTTCTACAGAAGTGAAATATTGCAGCATTGATGAGAGTGTGTCGAAATCCATTGAGAATTACATGGAAAGTAAAGAGCTGTCTAAATACACTCTCTCTCTGTTCCCTCATTAGAACTGGAGCACATCTTCATTGCCTACAGAAGTTACAACAAAAATCATGAGTCTGGGCAGCTCACGTGGGGAACGTTCCACCGTACAGTCAGAGATCTTGCAGCCAGTCCAAAACCCTGTGAGTGACCCATCCTTTCCAGTGACTTCTGAATGCACAACAAAGTGCAAACACTTAATGAACAGCAGTGCATGAGAAATGTTTCACCCAAGAGCAACTGTCTCACCAGTTTCAGGATTATGATGATCACTTTAAACATCAATGAAATTCTAAATGTCTCATTTCAGTGAGTTCAAAAACCTGCCACTGGAGAATCTAATAAATAAAGGATAATGTCCATTTTCTTGTGCTTACTGCAGATCCTTCCTTATGTGGGCCCAATTTCTGGAGGAATGAGAGAAGGCATGGCCTTGTACTTGCAAGGAGTTGTTCCCACTAATGCTGACTGGTAAGGAATTGTTTTTTTTTTTTTTTGGGGGCAATTTGGACAAAAACAATTCACTGTTATTTGGAATCAATTGCTTTAACATTTTACTTTCCATGCAGGTTTACAATAAATTTCAAGACTGGGCAGTCCGAGGGTGATGACATTGCTTTCCACTTCAACCCTCGAATGGAGAAGAATGTGCACATGAACAGCTTCAGGAACGGTGTATGGGGGGCAGAGGAAAGTGTCTCTGATAACCCCTTTAAAAAGGGACAAGCTTTTGAGATGTTCATCGTCATCAAATCTGAAGGATATCAGGTATGTGTTTTGTAGGAGTCACTGCACATCCGTAAAAGAACTCTAGGAACTTGTCCTCACACGAGTTGTGTTGCTTTGGATCATCAGGTGTACGTGAATGGCAAGGAGCTTTACATGTTCAAGTACCGTATACCTCTGGAAAAAGTGTCAGCATTAAATATCGTTGGAGATGTTGCCGTGAACCTTTCTGGCTTCATACAAGTGAGTTACATTTTTATCAGCAGACTCAATATTGCAGAATGAATGATACCGTGTTGGAATCCAGTGAGAATTATGTGGAAAGTAAAGAGTTTTCTAAATACACTCTCTCTTTTAGAACTGGAGCACATCCTCATTTGTTACTAAAGTCAAGTCAACAATCACTAGTCTGCGTGGGGAACTTTCCACTGTACAGGCAGAGATCTTGCATCCAGTCCAAAACCCTGTGAGTGACCGATCCTTTCCAGTGACTTCTTAAAGCACAACAAAGTGCAAACACTTAATGAACAGCAGTGCATGAGAAATGTTTCACCCAAGAGCAACTGTCTCACCAGTTTCAGGATTATGATGATCACTTTAAACATCAATGAAATTCTAAATGTCTCATTTCAGTGAATTCAAAAACCTGCCACTGGACAATCTAATAAATATAGGATAATGTCCATTTTCTTGTGCTTACTGCAGATCCTTCCTTATGTGGGCCCAATTTCTGGAGGACTGAGAGAAGGCATGGCCTTGTACTTGCAAGGAGTTGTTCCCACAAATGCCGACTGGTAATGAATTGTTTTTGTTTTTTTTGGGCAATTTGGACAAAAACAATTCACTGTTATTTGGAATCAATTGCTTTAACATTTTACTTTCCATGCAGGTTTACAATAAATTTCAAGACTGGGCAGTCCGAGGGTGATGATATTGCTTTCCACTTCAACCCTCGAATGGAGAAGAATGTGCACATGAACAGCTTCAGGAACGGTGTATGGGGGGCTGAGGAAAGTTTCTCTGATAACCCCTTTAAAAAGGGACAAGCTTTTGAGATGTTCATCGTCATCAAATCCGAAGGATATCAGGTATGTGTTTTGTAGGAGTAACTGCACATACGTAAAATAACTCTAGGAACTTGTCCTCACACGAGATGTGTTGCTTTGGATCATCAGGTGTACGTGAATGGCAAGGAGCAGTACACATTCAAGCACTGTATACAATTGGAAAAAGTGTCAGCATTAAATATCGTTGGAGGTGTTGCTGTGAACCTCTTCGGCTTCATACAAGTAACTTACATTTTCTACAGAAGTGAAATATTGCAGCATTGATGAGAGTGTGTCGAAATCCATTGAGAATTACATGGAAAGTAAAGAGCTGTCTAAATACACTCTCTCTCTGTTCCCTCATTAGAACTGGAGCACATCTTCATTGCCTACAGAAGTTACAAGAAAAATCATCAGTCTGGGCAGCTCACGTGGGGAACGTTCCACCGTACAGTCAGAGATCTTGCAGCCAGTCCAAAACCCTGTGAGTGACCCATCCTTTCCAGTGACTTCTGAATGCACAACAAAGTGCAAACACTTAATGAACAGCAGTGCATGAGAACTGTTTCACCCAAGAGCAACTGTCTCACCAGTTTCAGGATTATGATGATCACTTTAAACATCAATGAAATTCTAAATGTCTCATTTCAGTGAGTTCAAAAACCTGCCACTGGACAATCTAATAAATATAGGATAATGTCCATTTTCTTGTGCTTACTGCAGATCCTTCCTTATGTGGGCCCAATTTCTGGAGGAATGAGAGAAGGCATGGCCTTGTATTTGCAAGGAGTTGTTCCCACTAATGCTGACTGGTAAGGAATTGTTTTTTTTTTTTGTTTTTTTTTGGGGGGAAATTTGGACAAAAACAATTCACTGTTATTTGGAATCAATTGCTTTAACATTTTACTTTCCATGCAGGTTTACAATAAATTTCAAGACTGGGCAGTCCGAGGGTGATGACATTGCTTTCCACTTCAACCCTCGAATGGAGAAGAATGTGCACATGAACAGCTTCAGGAACGGTGTATGGGGGGCCGAGGAAAGTTTCTCTGATAACCCCTTTAAAAAGGGACAAGCTTTTGAGATGTTCATCGTCATCAAATCCGAAGGATATCAGGTATGTGTTTTGTAGGAGTCACTGCACATCCGTAAAAGAACTCTAGGAACTTGTCCTCACACGAGTTGTGTTGCTTTGGATCATCAGGTGTACGTGAATGGCAAGGAGCAGTACACATTCAAACACTGTATACAATTGGAAAAAGTGTCAGCATTAAATATCGTTGGAGGTGTTGCTGTGAACCTCTTCGGCTTCATACAAGTAACTTACATTTTCTACAGAAGTGAAATATTGCAGCATTGATGAGAGTGTGTCGAAATCCATTGAGAATTACATGGAAAGTAAAGAGCTGTCAAAATACACTCTCTCTCTCTGTTCCCTCATTAGAACTGGAGCACATCTTCATTGCCTACAGAAGTTACAACAAAAATCATGAGTCTGGGCAGCTCACGTGGGGAACGTTCCACCGTACAGTCAGAGATCTTGCAGCCAGTCCAAAACCCTGTGAGTGACCGATCCTTTCCAGTGACTTCTGAATGCACAACAAAGTGCAAACACTTAATGAACAGCAGTGCATGAGAACTGTTTCATCCAAGAGCAACTGTCTCACCAGTTTCAGGATTATGATGATCACTTTAAACATCAATGAAATTCTAAATGTCTCATTTCAGTGAGTTCAAAAACCTGCCACTGGACAATCTAATAAATATAGGATAATGTCCATTTTCTTGTGCTTACTGCAGATCCTTCCTTATGTGGGCCCAATTTCTGGAGGAATGAGAGAAGGCATGGCCTTGTACTTGCAAGGAGTTGTTCCCACTAATGCTGACTGGTAAGGAAATTTTTTTTTTTTGGGGGGAAATTTGGACAAAAACAATTCACTGTTATTTGGAATCAATTGCTTTAACATTTTACTTTCCATGCAGGTTTACAATAAATTTCAAGACTGGGCAGTCCGAGGGTGATGACATTGCTTTCCACTTCAACCCTCGAATGGAGAAGAATGTGCACATGAACAGCTTCAGGAACGGTGTATGGGGGGCCGAGGAAAGTTTCTCTGATAACCCCTTTAAAAAGGGACAAGCTTTTGAGATGTTCATCGTCATCAAATACGAAGGATATCAGGTATGTGTTTTGTAGGAGTCACTGCACATCCGTAAAAGAACTCTAGGAACTTGTCCTCACACGAGTTGTGTTGCTTTGGATCATCAGGTGTACGTGAATGGCAAGGAGCAGTACACATTCAAACACTGTATACAATTGGAAAAAGTGTCAGCATTAAATATCGTTGGAGGTGTTGCTGTGAACCTCTTCGGCTTCATACAAGTAACTTACATTTTCTACAGAAGTGAAATATTGCAGCATTGATGAGAGTGTGTCGAAATCCATTGAGAATTACATGGAAAGTAAAGAGCTGTCAAAATACACTCTCTCTCTGTTCCCTCATTAGAACTGGAGCACATCTTCATTGCCTACAGAAGTTACAACAAAAATCATCAGTCTCGGCAGCTCACGTGGGGAACGTTCCACCGTACAGTCAGAGATCTTGCAGCCAGTCCAAAACCCTGTGAGTGACCGATCCTTTCCAGTGACTTCTGAATGCACAACAAAGTGCAAACACTTAATGAACAGCAGTGCATGAGAACTGTTTCATCCAAGAGCAACTGTCTCACCAGTTTCAGGATTATGATGATCACTTTAAACATCAATGAAATTCTAAATGTCTCATTTCAGTGAGTTCAAAAACATGCCACTGGACAATCTAATAAATATAGGATAATGTCCATTTTCTTGTGCTTACTGCAGATCCTTCCTTATGTGGGCTCAATTTCTGAAGGACTGAAAGAAGGCATGGCCTTGTACTTGCAAGGAGTTGTTCCCACAAATGCCGACTGGTAATGAATTGTTTTTGGTTTTTTTGGGCAATTTGGACAAAAACAATTCACTGTTATTTGGAATCAATTGCTTTAACATTTTACTTTCCATGCAGGTTTACAATAAATTTCAAGACTGGGCAGTCCGAGGGTGATGATATTGCTTTCCACTTCAACCCTCGAATGGAGAAGAATGTGCACATGAACAGCTTCAGGAACGGTGTATGGGGGGCAGAGGAAAGTTTCTCTGATAACCCCTTTAAAAAGGGACAAGCTTTTGAGATGTTCATCGTCATCAAATCCGAAGGATATCAGGTATGTGTTTTGTAGGAGTCACTGCACATCCGTAAAAGAACTCTAGGAACTTGTCCTCACACGAGTTGTGTTGCTTTGGATCATCAGGTGTACGTGAATGGCAAGGAGCAGTACACATTCAAACACTGTATACAATTGGAAAAAGTGTCAGCATTAAATATCGTTGGAGATGTTGCCGTGAACCTTTCTGGCTTCATACAAGTGAGTTACATTTTTATCAGCAGACTCAATATTGCAGAATGAATGATACCGTGTTGGAATCCAGTGAGAATTATGTGGAAAGTAAAGAGTTTTCTAAATACACTCTCTCTTTTAGAACTGGAGCACATCCTCATTTGTTACTAAAGTCAAGTCAACAATCACTAGTCTGCGTGGGGAACTTTCCACTGTACAGGCAGAGATCTTGCATCCAGTCCAAAACCCTGTGAGTGACCGATCCTTTCCAGTGACTTCTTAAAGCACAACAAAGTGCAAACACTTAATGAACAGCAGTGCATGAGAAATGTTTCACCCAAGAGCAACTGTCTCACCAGTTTCAGGATTATGATGATCACTTTAAACATCAATGAAATTCTAAATGTCTCATTTCAGTGAATTCAAAAACCTGCCACTGGACAATCTAATAAATATAGGATAATGTCCATTTTCTTGTGCTTACTGCAGATCCTTCCTTATGTGGGCCCAATTTCTGGAGGACTGAGAGAAGGCATGGCCTTGTACTTGCAAGGAGTTGTTCCCACAAATGCCGACTGGTAATGAATTGTTTTTGTTTTTTTTGGGCAATTTGGACAAAAACAATTCACTGTTATTTGGAATCAATTGCTTTAACATTTTACTTTCCATGCAGGTTTACAATAAATTTCAAGACTGGGCAGTCCGAGGGTGATGATATTGCTTTCCACTTCAACCCTCGAATGGAGAAGAATGTGCACATGAACAGCTTCAGGAACGGTGTATGGGGGGCTGAGGAAAGTTTCTCTGATAACCCCTTTAAAAAGGGACAAGCTTTTGAGATGTTCATCGTCATCAAATCCGAAGGATATCAGGTATGTGTTTTGTAGGAGTAACTGCACATACGTAAAATAACTCTAGGAACTTGTCCTCACACGAGATGTGTTGCTTTGGATCATCAGGTGTACGTGAATGGCAAGGAGCAGTACACATTCAAGCACTGTATACAATTGGAAAAAGTGTCAGCATTAAATATCGTTGGAGGTGTTGCTGTGAACCTCTTCGGCTTCATACAAGTAACTTACATTTTCTACAGAAGTGAAATATTGCAGCATTGATGAGAGTGTGTCGAAATCCATTGAGAATTACATGGAAAGTAAAGAGCTGTCTAAATACACTCTCTCTCTGTTCCCTCATTAGAACTGGAGCACATCTTCATTGCCTACAGAAGTTACAACAAAAATCATCAGTCTGGGCAGCTCACGTGGGGAACGTTCCACCGTACAGTCAGAGATCTTGCAGCCAGTCCAAAACCCTGTGAGTGACCCATCCTTTCCAGTGACTTCTGAATGCACAACAAAGTGCAAACACTTAATGAACAGCAGTGCATGAGAACTGTTTCACCCAAGAGCAACTGTCTCACCAGTTTCAGGATTATGATGATCACTTTAAACATCAATGAAATTCTAAATGTCTCATTTCAGTGAGTTCAAAAACCTGCCACTGGACAATCTAATAAATATAGGATAATGTCCATTTTCTTGTGCTTACTGCAGATCCTTCCTTATGTGGGCCCAATTTCTGGAGGAATGAGAGAAGGCATGGCCTTGTATTTGCAAGGAGTTGTTCCCACTAATGCTGACTGGTAAGGAATTGTTTTTTTTTTTTGTTTTTTTTTTGGGGGAAATTTGGACAAAAACAATTCACTGTTATTTGGAATCAATTGCTTTAACATTTTACTTTCCATGCAGGTTTACAATAAATTTCAAGACTGGGCAGTCCGAGGGTGATGACATTGCTTTCCACTTCAACCCTCGAATGGAGAAGAATGTGCACATGAACAGCTTCAGGAACGGTGTATGGGGGGCCGAGGAAAGTTTCTCTGATAACCCCTTTAAAAAGGGACAAGCTTTTGAGATGTTCATCGTCATCAAATCCGAAGGATATCAGGTATGTGTTTTGTAGGAGTCACTGCACATCCGTAAAAGAACTCTAGGAACTTGTCCTCACACGAGTTGTGTTGCTTTGGATCATCAGGTGTACGTGAATGGCAAGGAGCAGTACACATTCAAACACTGTATACAATTGGAAAAAGTGTCAGCATTAAATATCGTTGGAGGTGTTGCTGTGAACCTCTTCGGCTTCATACAAGTAACTTACATTTTCTACAGAAGTGAAATATTGCAGCATTGATGAGAGTGTGTCGAAATCCATTGAGAATTACATGGAAAGTAAAGAGCTGTCAAAATACACTCTCTCTCTCTGTTCCCTCATTAGAACTGGAGCACATCTTCATTGCCTACAGAAGTTACAACAAAAATCATCAGTCTGGGCAGCTCACGTGGGGAACGTTCCACCGTACAGTCAGAGATCTTGCAGCCAGTCCAAAACCCTGTGAGTGACCGATCCTTTCCAGTGACTTCTGAATGCACAACAAAGTGCAAACACTTAATGAACAGCAGTGCATGAGAACTGTTTCATCCAAGAGCAACTGTCTCACCAGTTTCAGGATTATGATGATCACTTTAAACATCAATGAAATTCTAAATGTCTCATTTCAGTGAGTTCAAAAACCTGCCACTGGACAATCTAATAAATATAGGATAATGTCCATTTTCTTGTGCTTACTGCAGATCCTTCCTTATGTGGGCCCAATTTCTGGAGGAATGAGAGAAGGCATGGCCTTGTACTTGCAAGGAGTTGTTCCCACTAATGCTGACTGGTAAGGAAATTTTTTTTTTTTTTGGGGGGAAATTTGGACAAAAACAATTCACTGTTATTTGGAATCAATTGCTTTAACATTTTACTTTCCATGCAGGTTTACAATAAATTTCAAGACTGGGCAGTCCGAGGGTGATGACATTGCTTTCCACTTCAACCCTCGAATGGAGAAGAATGTGCACATGAACAGCTTCAGGAACGGTGTATGGGGGGCCGAGGAAAGTTTCTCTGATAACCCCTTTAAAAAGGGACAAGCTTTTGAGATGTTCATCGTCATCAAATACGAAGGATATCAGGTATGTGTTTTGTAGGAGTCACTGCACATCCGTAAAAGAACTCTAGGAACTTGTCCTCACACGAGTTGTGTTGCTTTGGATCATCAGGTGTACGTGAATGGCAAGGAGCAGTACACATTCAAACACTGTATACAATTGGAAAAAGTGTCAGCATTAAATATCGTTGGAGGTGTTGCTGTGAACCTCTTCGGCTTCATACAAGTAACTTATATTTTCTACAGAAGTGAAATATTGCAGCATTGATGAGAGTGTGTCGAAATCCATTGAGAATTACATGGAAAGTAAAGAGCTGTCAAAATACACTCTCTCTCTGTTCCCTCATTAGAACTGGAGCACATCTTCATTGCCTACAGAAGTTACAACAAAAATCATCAGTCTCGGCAGCTCACGTGGGGAACGTTCCACCGTACAGTCAGAGATCTTGCAGCCAGTCCAAAACCCTGTGAGTGACCCATCCTTTCCAGTGACTTCTGAATGCACAACAAAGTGCAAACACTTAATGAACAGCAGTGCATGAGAACTGTTTCATCCAAGAGCAACTGTCTCACCAGTTTCAGGATTATGATGATCACTTTAAACATCAATGAAATTCTAAATGTCTCATTTCAGTGAGTTCAAAAACATGCCACTGGACAATCTAATAAATATAGGATAATGTCCATTTTCTTGTGCTTACTGCAGATCCTTCCTTATGTGGGCTCAATTTCTGAAGGACTGAAAGAAGGCATGGCCTTGTACTTGCAAGGAGTTGTTCCCACAAATGCCGACTGGTAATGAATTGTTTTTGGTTTTTTTGGGCAATTTGGACAAAAACAATTCACTGTTATTTGGAATCAATTGCTTTAACATTTTACTTTCCATGCAGGTTTACAATAAATTTCAACACTGGGCAGTCCGAGGGTGATGATATTGCTTTCCACTTCAACCCTCGAATGGAGAAGAATGTGCACATGAACAGCTTCAGGAACGGTGTATGGGGGGCAGAGGAAAGTTTCTCTGATAACCCCTTTAAAAAGGGACAAGCTTTTGAGATGTTCATCGTCATCAAATCCGAAGGATATCAGGTATGTGTTTTGTAGGAGTCACTGCACATCCGTAAAAGAACTCTAGGAACTTGTCCTCACACGAGTTGTGTTGCTTTGGATCATCAGGTGTACGTGAATGGCAAGGAGCAGTACACATTCAAACACTGTATACAATTGGAAAAAGTGTCAGCATTAAATATCGTTGGAGATGTTGCCGTGAACCTTTCTGGCTTCATACAAGTGAGTTACATTTTTATCAGCAGACTCAATATTGCAGAATGAATGATACCGTGTTGGAATCCAGTGAGAATTATGTGGAAAGTAAAGAGCTTTCTAAATACACTCTCTCTTTTAGAACTGGAGCACATCCTCATTTGTTACTAAAGTCAAGTCAACAATCACTAGTCTGCGTGAGGAACTTTCCACCGTACATGCAGAGATCTTGCATCCAGTCCAAAACCCTGTGAGTGACCGATCCTTTCCAGTGACTTCTGAATGCACAACAAAGTGCAAACACTTAATGAACAGCAGTGCATGAGAACTGTTTCATCCAAGAGCAACTGTCTCACCAGTTTCAGGATTATGATGGCCACATTAAACATCAATGAAATTCTAAATGGCTAATTTCAGTGAGTTCAAAACCCTGCCACTGGAGAATCTAATAAATATAGGATAATGTCCATTTTCTTGTGCTTACTGCAGATCCTTCCTTATGTGGGCCCAATTTCTGGAGGACTGAGAGAAGGCATGGCCTTGTACTTGCAAGGAGTTGTTCCCACTAATGCTGACCGGTAAGGAATTGTTTTGTTGGACAATTTGGACAAAAACAATTCACTGTTATATGGAACCAATTACTTTAAAATTTTACTTTCCTTGCAGGTTTGAAATAAATTTCAAGACTGGGCAGTCCGAGGACGATGACATTGCTTTCTGCTTCAACCCTCGAATGGAGAAGAAGGTTGTCATGAACAGCTTCAGGAAGGGTGGATGGGAGGCCGAGGAAAGTGTCTCTGATAACCCCTTTAAAAAGGGACAAGCTTTTGAGATGCTCACTGTCATCAAATCCGAAGGATATCAGGTATGTGTTTTGTAGGAGTCACTGCACATCCGTAAAAGAACTCTAGGAACTTGTCCTCACATGAGTTGTGTTGCTTTGGATCATCAGGTGTACGTGAATGGCAAGGAGCAGTACACATTCCAGCACCGTATACAATTAGAAAAAGTGTCAGCATTAAATATCATTGGACATGTTGCCGTGAACCTTTTTGGCTTCATACAAGTGAGTTCCATTTTCTACAGAAGTGGAAATATTGCAGCATTGATGAGACTGTGTCGAAATCCATTGAGAATTACGTGGAAAGTAAAGAGCTGTCTAAATACACTCTCTCTCTGTTCCCTCATTAGAACTGGAGCACATCTTCATTGCCTACAGAAGTTACAACAAAAATCACCAGTCTGGGCAGATCACGTGGGGAACGTTCCACCGTACAGTCAGAGATCTTGCAGCCAGTCCAAAACCCTGTGAGTGACCGATCCTTTCCAGTGACTTCTGAATGCACAACAAAGTGCAAACACTTAATGAACAGCAATGCATGAGAAATGTTTCACCCAAGAGCAACTGTCTCACCAGTTTCAGGATTATGATGATCACTTTAAACATCAATGAAATTCTAAATGTCTCATTTCAGTGAGTTCAAAAACCTGCCACTGGACAATCTAATAAATATAGGATAATGTCCATTTTCTTGTGCTTACTGCAGATCCTTCCTTATGTGGGCCCAATTTCTGGAGGACTGAAAGAAGGCATGGCCTTGTACTTGCAAGGAGTTGTTCCCACTAATACTGACCTGTAAGGAATTGTGTTTTTTTTTTTTTTTTGACAATTTGGACAAAAACAGTTCACTGTTATTTGGAATCAATTGCTTTAACATTTTACTTTCCATGCAGGTTTACAATAAATTTCAAGACTGGGCAGTCCGAGGGTGATGACATTGCTTTCCACTTCAACCCTCGAATGGAGAAGAATGTGCACATGAACAGCTTCAGGAACGGTGTATGGGGGGCCGAGGAAAGTTTCTCGGATAACCCCTTTAAAAAGGGACAAGCTTTTGAGATGTTCATCGTCATCAAATCCGAAGGATATCAGGTATGTGTTTTGTAGGAGTCACTGCACATCCGTAAAAGAACTCTAGGAACTTGTCCTCACACGAGTTGTGTTGCTTTGGATCATCAGGTGTACGTGAATGGCAAGGAGCAGTACACATTCAAGCACCGTATACAATTAGAAAAAGTGTCAGCATTAAATATCGTTGGAGGTGTTGCCGTGAACCTTTCTGGCTTCATACAAGTGAGTTACATTTTTATCAGCAGACTCAATATTGCAGAATGAATGATACCGTGTTGGAATCCAGTGAGAATTATGTGGAAAGTAAAGAGCTTTCTAAATACACTCTCTCTTTTAGAACTGGAGCACATCCTCATTTGTTACTAAAGTCAAGTCAACAATGACTAGTCTGCGTGGGGAACTTTCCACCGTACAGGCAGAGATCTTGCATCCAGTCCAAAACCCTGTGAGTGACCGATCCTTTCCAGTGACTTCTGAGTCAAAGTGCAAACACTTAATGAACAGCAGTGCATGAGAACTGTTTCATCCAAGAGCAACTGTCTCACCAGTTTCAAGATTATGATGATGAAATGAAACATTATTTAAATTCGGTAACACTTTATGTTAATGTGTCTTTGTTACATATGTCAAATGTATTTACTAGTAATAACCATAAATTAGGCATAATTACATGCAACTAACCCTAAACCAAACCCTAACCCTAAAGTAAGTACAAGTTCTTAATTAATATTACTCAGTATTTATATGTATAATTACACCGTAACAGGGACACATTAAAATAAAGTTTAACCTGAAACTCTAATGTAGGCTGATGCCTGTTGTCTTGTGCTTTACTACAGATCATTCCTTATGTGGGCCCAATTTCAGGAGGACTGAGAGAAGGCATGGCTTTGTACTTGCAGGGAGCTGTTCCTACAAATGCTGACCAGTAAGCAATTATTCATTTGTCCTTGTGAAATGCAACCAAGTATAAAGTGAGTGCAATACTAGAGTTCAGTCAGGAATAGACCCCATCCTCAGATATGCACTTGAATCAGGTTTAGGTAACAAAGTCCACTTTCCTGCAGAGTTTACCTCCAACTCTGATTACACCCACTTGCCTGTAACTTTCTAGTAGTCCTGAAGACTTTCATTAGCTTGTTCAGGTGTGTTTGTTTTGACACTGATGATCACAACATTCTTCTTGACAGGCTGGAAAACTGGGTTGGGCTTTCTGGGATGGTCCTTAAATGGTTCAGGTCATACTTAGAAGAGAAAGGTTATTATGTGAGTTTTCGGTGACCATAAGTCTTAGTGGACATCCCTTGGCATGCGGAGTCCCTCAAGGTTCAATACTTGCAGCCCTCCTGTTCATCCTATATATGCTGCCACTGAGCCAAATAATGAGAAAGAACCAAATTGCGTAGCACAGCTGTGCAGATGATACCCAGATTTAGATAGCCCTCTCACCTAACGACTACAGCCTCATTGACTCCCTGTGCCAGTGCATTGATGAAATTAAAAATTGGATGTGCCTAAACTTCCTTCAGTTAAACAAAGACAAAACTGAAGTCATTGCATTTGGAAACAAAGATGAAGTTCTCAAAGTGAACACGTACCTTCACTCTAGGGGTCAAACAACTAAAAATCAAGTCAGGAATCTTGGTGTGATTTTGGAGTCAGACCTGAGTTTCAATAGCCATGTAAAGACAATATCTAAATCAGCATATTATCATCTCAAATATTTTGCAAGAATTAGATGCTTAGTCTCCAGTCAACACTTAGAGACACTTGTTCATGCTTTCATCACCAGCAGGGTGAATTATTGTAATGGACTCCTCACTGGCCTTCCAAAAAAGACCACAAGACAGCTGCAGCTTGTACAGAACGCTGCTGCCAGTATTCTGAGCAGAACCAGAAAATATGAACACATCACACCAGTCCTCATGTC
This sequence comes from Chanodichthys erythropterus, assembly GCF_024489055.1. Classification (NCBI taxonomy): domain Eukaryota; kingdom Metazoa; phylum Chordata; class Actinopteri; order Cypriniformes; family Xenocyprididae; genus Chanodichthys; species Chanodichthys erythropterus. The sequence goes on along the minus strand of NC_090227.1, from coordinate 525,979 downwards.
CTTGCACTGGCTTCCTGTTGCATTTAGAATTGATTTGAAAGTACTATTACTTGTTTATAAATCACTCAATGTGTAACGAAGCGGGACTGAGGCAGAGATCCATTTGCAAGTTTTTATTCAAAGTGAGCATAGTCGTACAGGCTGGGTCGATCAGGGGCAAACAGGAACAGCAAGGAACAGGCAGAGTCATAGTCAGAGTACAGGCAGTAGATCGAGGCAGGCGGATATCATTCACAGGTCGGTATACAAGGCAAGAGTCAGGACAGGCAGCAACGGGTCAATAAACAGGAACAGGCAAGATCAAACACGGGCAGACAGGAAACAAAGAAACGCTCAGAAATGACACACTGGGAAATCAAGACTTCGCGGTGAGGTGGTGTGTGTGACAGTCCTTTATAGTCCTGGTAATGAGTGGCAGCTGGGTGTGGTGATTAGTGTGGAGTGACTGTGAAGTGAGTGCAGGTGATGAGCAATGGAGGATCATGGGAAATGTAGTCCGGAATGTGACAGGAACAGACGTGATTGTGACACAATGGCCTAGGACCTCAATACATTGCAGATATGCTCATAGAATATAAACCTAACAGATCACTCAGATCATCAGGATCAAGTCACTTAGAAATAGGTTCACTCAAAGCAGGGAGAGTCTGCTTCTAGCTGTTACGCCAGCCCCAACTGGAACCAGCTTCCAGAAGAGATCAGATGTGCTCCAACAGTAGCCACATTCAAATCCAGAGTCAAAACATATCTTTTTATCTATGCATTTACTGATTGAGCACTGTGCCATGTCCGAACTGTTTGCATTTTATTTTATACGTATTATCTGGTTATTCTTTTAATTCCTTTTCTTGATTTTATTTCATTTTTAATGCATTTTTTTATCTTTTATGTATCATCGTTTTACTTCTGATTTTTAATGCATTTAAAATCTTGCTGTCTGGTTGAAAGAGCTGGGAGAATTTGGAAGTAAGCATTTGTGATTAGGTTCAAATTTGGATAAGGGGACAAACCATGATGGTTGGGCCATCTGACTGCGTTACATGGAAGGGGTTTCTAAGGGGAATTGCGATCACTTGCAAAGGCAACATGATTAAAACATTCTGGAAATCAAAACCCATTGGTTGGGGCACTTTCCAAAGGGGAAATTTGAGCTGTGGTGCATAGTTAAGATATCTCGAAAAGGGGATTAGGGCTGTGGTGCAGTTTGAGGTGTCTTGGCAAAAGAGGAGATTGAAACTTTGTGTATCAGATCAAAGTGCCTAAACAGGTAGAGCTAGACAGCGGTCCTGACATGTGAGGAAGATCCATTTAGATCGACTCTGACGGACAACAAAAAACTCCCTGAAACTTCCTAACTCTTCCATCCAGATAGCGAAACTCCCTGTTTTTACTGTTATTTCTATTTCTTATGCATTCCATTTTTATTATTATGTATTGGTTCTTCTTTATGTATAGCACTTTGAATTACCATTGTGTATGAAATGTGCTATACAAATAAAATTTCCTTGCCTTGCCTTTGTTTAGGATTGGAGCTAAACTCTGCAGGAAAGTGGTTCTCGGGGACCAGAGTTGAGAATCCCTAGTTAGTTACTGAGGTGAGTCATTACCTGGATTTGAATAATTTAACATTTCTCATCTTCTATGCAGGTTTAGAATAAATTTCAAGACTGGGCCTACTGACAAGCATGATATTGCTTTCCACTTCACCTCCCGAATGGACTCAAATGTGGGCATGAACAGCTTCAGGAACGGAGAATGGGAGGGCCAGGAAAGTGTCTCTGATAACCCCTTTAAAAGAGGACAAGCTTTTGAGATGTTCATCGTCATCAAATCCGAAGGATATCAGGTATGTGTTTTGTATGAGTCACTGCACATCTGTAAAAGAACTCTAGGAACTTGTCCTCACACGAGTTGTGTTGCTTTGGATCATCAGGTATACGTGAATAGCAAGGAGCTTTACATGTTCAAGCACCGTATACCGTTGGAAAAAGTGTCAGCATTAAATATCAATGGAGATGTCGCCGTGAATATTTTTGGCTTCATTCAAGTGAGTAACTTTTTTTATCAGCAGACTCAAAATTGCAGAATGAATGATACCGTGTTGGAATCCAGTGAGAATTATGTGGAAAGTAAAGAGCTTTCTAAATACACTCTCTCTTTTAGAACTGGAGCACATCCTCATTTGTTACTAAAATCAAGTCAACAATCACTAGTCTGCGTGGGGAACTTTCCACCGTACAGGCAGAGATCTTGCATCCAGTCCAAAACCCTGTGAGTGACCGATCCTTTCCAGTGACTTCTGAATGCACAACAAAGTGCAAACACTTAATGAACAGCAGTGCATGAGAACTGTTTCATCCAAGAGCAACTGTCTCACCATAGTTTCAGGATTATGATGGCCACTTTAAACATCAACGAAATTCTAAATGTCTCATTTCAGTCAGTTCAAAAACCTGCCACTGGAGAATCTAATAAATATAGGATAATGTCCATTTTCTTGTGCTTACTGCAGATCCTTCCTTATGTGGGCCCAATTTCTGGAGGACTGAGAGAAGGCATGGCCTTGTACTTGCAAGGAGTTGTTCCCACTAATGCTGACAAGTAAGGAATTGTTTTGTTGTAATTTTGGAAATTGGACAAAAACAATTTACTGTTTGAGTGCTTATCATATTTGAACTTTTTATGCAGAGTTTACCTCCAACTCTGATTACACCCACTTGCCTGTAACTTTCTAGTAGTCCTGAAGACTTTCATTAGCTTGTTCAGGTGTGTTTGTTTTGACACTGATGATCACAACATTCTTCTTGACAGGCTGGAAAACTGGGTTGGGCTTTCTGGGATGGTCCTTAAATGGTTCAGGTCATACTTAGAAGAGAAAGGTTATTATGTGAGTTTTCGGTGACCATAAGTCTGAGTGGACATCCCTTGGCATGCGGAGTCCCTCAAGGTTCAATACTTGCAGCCCTCCTGTTCATCCTATATATGCTGCCACTGAGCCAAATAATGAGAAAGAACCAAATTGCATAGCACAGCTGTGCAGATGATACCCAGATTTAGATAGCCCTCTCACCTAACGACTACAGCCTCATTGACTCCCTGTGCCAGTGCATTGATGAAATTAAAAATTGGATGTGCCTAAACTTCCTTCAGTTAAACAAAGACAAAACTGAAGTCATTGCATTTGGAAACAAAGATGAAGTTCTCAAAGTGAACACGTACCTTCACTCTAGGGGTCAAACAACTAAAAATCAAGTCAGGAATCTTGGTGTGATTTTGGAGTCAGACCTGAGTTTCAATAGCCATGTAAAGACAATATCTAAATCAGCATATTATCATCTCAAATATTTTGCAAGAATTAGATGCTTAGTCTCCAGTCAACACTTAGAGACACTTGTTCATGCTTTCATCACCAGCAGGGTGAATTATTGTAATGGACTCCTCACTGGCCTTCCAAAAAAGACCACAAGACAGCTGCAGCTTGTACAGAACGCTGCTGCCAGTATTCTGAGCAGAACCAGAAAATATGAACACATCACACCAGTCCTCAGGTCCTTGCACTGGCTTCCTGTTGCATTTAGAATTGATTTGAAAGTACTATTACTTGTTTATAAATCACTCAATGTGTAACGAAGCGGGACTGAGGCAGAGATCCATTTGCAAGTTTTTATTCAAAGTGAGCATAGTCGTACAGGCTGGGTCGATCAGGGGCAAACAGGAACAGCAAGGAACAGGCAGAGTCGTAGTCAGAGTACAGGCAGTAGATCGAGGCAGGCGGATATCATTCACAGGTCGGTATACAAGGCAAGAGTCAGGACAGGCAGCAACGGGTCAATAAACAGGAACAGGCAAGATCAAACACGGGCAGACAGGAAACAAAGAAACGCTCAGAAATGACACACTGGGAAATCAAGACTTCGCGGTGAGGTGGTGTGTGTGACAGTCCTTTATAGTCCTGGTAATGAGTGGCAGCTGGGTGTGGTGATTAGTGTGGAGTGACTGTGAAGTGAGTGCAGGTGATGAGCAATGGAGGATCATGGGAAATGTAGTCCGGGATGTGACAGGAACAGACGTGATTGTGACACAATGGCCTAGGACCTCAATACATTGCAGATATGCTCATAGAATATAAACCTAACAGATCACTCAGATCATCAGGATCAAGTCACTTAGAAATAGGTTCACTCAAAGCAGGGAGAGTCTGCTTCTAGCTGTTACGCCAGCCCCAACTGGAACCAGCTTCCAGAAGAGATCAGATGTGCTCCAACAGTAGCCACATTCAAATCCAGAGTCAAAACATATCTTTTTATCTATGCATTTACTGATTGAGCACTGTGCCATGTCCGAAATGTTTGCATTTTATTTTATACGTATTATCTGGTTATTCTTTTAATTCCTTTTCTTGATTTTATTTCATTTTTAATGCATTTTTTTATCTTTTATGTATCATCGTTTTACTTCTGATTTTTAATGCATTTAAAATCTTGCTGTCTGGTTGAAAGAGCTGGGAGAATTTGGAAGTAAGCATTTGTGATTAGGTTCAAATTTGGATAAGGGGACAAACCATGATGGTTGGGCCATCTGACTGCGTTACATGGAAGGGGTTTCTAAGGGGAATTGCGATCACTTGCAAAGGCAACATGATTAAAACATTCTGGAAATCAAAACCCATTGGTTGGGGCACTTTCCAAAGGGGAAATTTGAGCTGTGGTGCATAGTTAAGATATCTCGAAAAGGGGATTAGGGCTGTGGTGCAGTTTGAGGTGTCTTGGCAAAAGAGGAGATTGAAACTTTGTGTATCAGATCAAAGTGCCTAAACAGGTAGAGCTAGACAGCGGTCCTGACATGTGAGGAAGATCCATTTAGATCGACTCTGACGGACAACAAAAAACTCCCTGAAACTTCCTAACTCTTCCATCCAGATAGCGAAACTCCCTGTTTTTGCTGTTATTTCTATTTCTTATGCATTCCATTTTTATTATTATGTATTGGTTCTTCTTTATGTATAGCACTTTGAATTACCATTGTGTATGAAATGTGCTATACAAATAAAATTTCCTTGCCTTGCCTTTGTTTAGGATTGGAGCTAAACTCTGCAGGAAAGTGGTTCTCGGGGACCAGAGTTGAGAATCCCTAGTTAGTTACTGAGGTGAGTCATTACCTGGATTTGAATAATTTAACATTTCTCATCTTCTATGCAGGTTTAGAATAAATTTCAAGACTGGGCCTACTGACAAGCATGATATTGCTTTCCACTTCACCTCCCGAATGGACTCAAATGTGGGCATGAACAGCTTCAGGAACGGAGAATGGGAGGGCCAGGAAAGTGTCTCTGATAACCCCTTTAAAAGAGGACAAGCTTTTGAGATGTTCATCGTCATCAAATCCGAAGGATATCAGGTATGTGTTTTGTATGAGTCACTGCACATCTGTAAAAGAACTCTAGGAACTTGTCCTCACACGAGTTGTGTTGCTTTGGATCATCAGGTATACGTGAATAGCAAGGAGCTTTACATGTTCAAGCACCGTATACCGTTGGAAAAAGTGTCAGCATTAAATATCAATGGAGATGTCGCCGTGAATATTTTTGGCTTCATTCAAGTGAGTAACTTTTTTTATCAGCAGACTCAATATTGCAGAATGAATGATACCGTGTTGGAATCCAGTGAGAATTATGTGGAAAGTAAAGAGCTTTCTAAATACACTCTCTCTTTTAGAACTGGAGCACATCCTCATTTGTTACTAAAATCAAGTCAACAATCACTAGTCTGCGTGGGGAACGTTCCACCGTACAGGCAGAGATCTTGCATCCAGTCCAAAACCCTGTGAGTGACCGATCCTTTCCAGTGACTTCTGAATGCACAACAAAGTGCAAACACTTAATGAACAGCAGTGCATGAGAACTGTTTCATCCAAGAGCAACTGTCTCACCATAGTTTCAGGATTATGATGGCCACTTTAAACATCAACGAAATTCTAAATGTCTCATTTCAGTCAGTTCAAAAACCTGCCACTGGAGAATCTAATAAATATAGGATAATGTCCATTTTCTTGTGCTTACTGCAGATCCTTCCTTATGTGGGCCCAATTTCTGGAGGACTGAGAGAAGGCATGGCCTTGTACTTGCAAGGAGTTGTTCCCACTAATGCTGACAAGTAAGGAATTGTTTTGTTGTAATTTTGGAAATTGGACAAAAACAATTTACTGTTTGAGTGCTTATCATATTTGAACTTTTTATGCAGAGTTTACCTCCAACTCTGATTACACCCACTTGCCTGTAACTTTCTAGTAGTCCTGAAGACTTTCATTAGCTTGTTCAGGTGTGTTTGTTTTGACACTGATGATCACAACATTCTTCTTGACAGGCTGGAAAACTGGGTTGGGCTTTCTGGGATGGTCCTTAAATGGTGCAGGTCATACTTAGAAGAGAAAGGTTATTATGTGAGTTTTCGGTGACCATAAGTCTGAGTGGACATCCCTTGGCATGCGGAGTCCCTCAAGGTTCAATACTTGCAGCCCTCCTGTTCATCCTATATATGCTGCCACTGAGCCAAATAATGAGAAAGAACCAAATTGCATAGCACAGCTGTGCAGATGATACCCAGATTTAGATAGCCCTCTCACCTAACGACTACAGCCTCATTGACTCCCTGTGCCAGTGCATTGATGAAATTAAAAATTGGATGTGCCTAAACTTCCTTCAGTTAAACAAAGACAAAACTGAAGTCATTGCATTTGGAAACAAAGATGAAGTTCTCAAAGTGAACACGTACCTTCACTCTAGGGGTCAAACAACTAAAAATCAAGTCAGGAATCTTGGTGTGATTTTGGAGTCAGACCTGAGTTTCAATAGCCATGTAAAGACAATATCTAAATCAGCATATTATCATCTCAAATATTTTGCAAGAATTAGATGCTTAGTCTCCAGTCAACACTTAGAGACACTTGTTCATGCTTTCATCACCAGCAGGGTGAATTATTGTAATGGACTCCTCACTGGCCTTCCAAAAAAGACCACAAGACAGCTGCAGCTTGTACAGAACGCTGCTGCCAGTATTCTGAGCAGAACCAGAAAATATGAACACATCACACCAGTCCTCAGGTCCTTGCACTGGCTTCCTGTTGCATTTAGAATTGATTTGAAAGTACTATTACTTGTTTATAAATCACTCAATGTGTAACGAAGCGGGACTGAGGCAGAGATCCATTTGCAAGTTTTTATTCAAAGTGAG